>NW_008682041.1:1522-29924 GCF_000695815.1 Acanthisitta chloris
GTATCTGCTCTCAACATCCTCCTTTGCACAGCGATGCAGCCACCTCCCCACAGGCTTGTTCAGAAAACTGCATTGCTGCCCTCTGTCTGTCTGTCCTGTGCCTCTGGGGATGGCTTTTCCAAAGGGAGGAGGAATTCAGCTGCTTTAACTGAGTTACCCCCTCTTTTCCCCCTCTGATATTAGCTGTCTGTATTGGATGCACAGGGCTCCTGTGAGATGCTCTCTCCCTCTCCCCCATGCAGACAGCACCTCCACACCCAGAGTGGGGACACTGTTTTGAGTCCCAGGTATAATCCCTTCCTTACAGCAGGTAGACAATGGTAGAAGTGCCAGATTTTAATACAAAAGTTGTTGTCTACCTTAAAAGCTATTTCACAGCAAGAGAAAGTCCTTCCAGAGGGCTAGTTTGGGGCTAAGGTATTGTTTTTCCAGCCTTTCTTATGTGCTGTGGTGGCTAACAAACATCTCTGGCTTTGTGACTTAATACATCCTCCCAATCGGGTGCTGAAATCCTTGCTGCAATTACTCTCCCATCCTCAGCATCTCATTCCCCCTAGATCTCAGCTGAGGAATAAAAATGAAGGCATCGCTGCTCTGTTCCTGCAGGCGTGCCGATGCGTCAGTGGGTTTCTCCTTAGGTAGAATTAGCTCTTTTCCAAAGCTGTAAAGAAAATACTCTGAAGCCTCATTACAGAAAGGTCAGATAAATAAAACCAGAGGATTACTTGTCTGTGGGAAAGGATTTTATTGGAGTCTAGAGGCCAATTAGCAGTGTCTCAGAGGGTGGAATTTGCCTGGAGGCAAAGGAAATCTGCAGATGTCACGATCTGAGCTCCCAGAGCCGTGTCTGGTGGTGGTCCTTCTCTTCCTCCCCACCTTCTTCCCCATTAACTGCTCTTTTCTCCTCTCCCCAGGTGGGGTGACTGCCTTCCACACCTTTCTGAAAACAGAGTTCAGTGAGGAGAACCTTGACTTCTGGTTGGCCTGTGAAGACTTCAAAAAGACCAGGTCGAAAACCAAGCTGGCCTCAAAGGCCAACAGGATCTTTGAGGAGTTTGTCCAAAGTGAAGCACCCAGGGAGGTGAGAGCATTTTTTGCCTCTGGCTTGTGGCAACAAATTGTGTGTGGAAGGAATAAAATATCCCAGTGGGCTTTATTAAAGTGCTCCCAGCTTAGTGGGAAGATGTGCTCTCGTTCATGAGAGCTTTAATTTCTAACATCACATAGTCTATCACCATTGAATCATTAAGATTGGAAAAGGTCTTTAAGGTCATTGACTTCAACTATGAAGGGATAGAGAGGCTTGTGAGCATCTTCACCCTTATCTGAAGATGGAGAAAATGCGTTTTATCCCCTCACAGGAGGAGAGTTAATGTTTGTGCATGCTGCTTCCTTACAGGTGAATATTGACCACGAAACCAGGGAGATCACCCGCAAGAACCTCTCTGGTGCCACCTCTGCTTGCTTCAACGAAGCCCAGGCCAAGACCCGCACCTTGATGGAGAAGGACTCCTACCCCAGGTTCCTGAAATCTGCCTCCTACCAGGACATGACCAAGCAGGCCACCAGCCGTGGCATCAGCAAGCGGTCGCATACCTGACCCGAGCCTGAATTCACTGCGGGGGGATGAGCCAGGGGACCAGGCAGAGGTTCAGAGACAGTTTGCAAGGGCTGAGGTCCACACAGCAGTGTTTCGGCTGAAGTTCTGGAATTTTAGCAGGATCCCCAGGACCTCAAGTGCTTCCTGCTTCCCAGTGAGCCACTGGGAAGAGCAATCCTCCCTCCCTGGAGGAGAAGAGCAGGTGGGAACCCAGTGCCTCCCCTTGCAGCACAGCCAGACACCAGGGACTGAAAGAAACCAGATTCGAGTTGCAAGTCCAGGAAAAAGAGACTGGATTCCCCTGAGCATCCATAACCAGAGAGCTTCCACCTGCTCTCAGGACCCTGCTGCTGACCTGCAGCATCAGCCACCAGCTGCAGGGCCAGCACTGGAGCCTGCTATTCCCACACACAGGGCTTTTCCTGGGAGGGAATGGGCAGAATAAAAGCCCAAAGTGGCATTTTCAGCTGGAGCGATCCTGCACCTGCCTTCTCCTGATCCCAGGATCCTTCTGCTGTTTCCTATGCATGCTCTGCATCAAAGCTTTATATCTCCTTCCAGTGCAGCACATCTCTAGCAGTGACATTTTAATCCTTTGCTTGAGTTCCATGACCTTTAGATTGCACATGACCTTAGGTCACACGTGTAACTTTTTATTACTATTATTGTTATTTATTTTATCATTATTGTTGTTATTATTATATATATATATTTATTAGAAGAGCACTGCTGAAAGCATACACATGTTCCTTGCTCTGAGGAGCTTGTAAATTAAATTATTTTAGCTATTGTAGCACTTGGCATGCCTTCCACGTTTCCTGTGTAATAACTTGAGATGACCAGACAGATCTGTAGCATAACCATGGAGCAAGGTGTGCCAGAGCAGCAGGGAAAGCTGCTAGAGGGGTCTCAGGAGGCAAATTTCCTGTCAGCTGAGAGGACCATGGATGGCAGTACAAGGATGCTTTGCAGTCCATGTTTTTTCCTTTCTCCCTTTAAAGATGTAGATGGCACCTCAGCACATAGACTAGCAGCTTGTCCTAGACAGAGAATAGCAATGTAAACCAGGAACTTAGGTGAGTGACCTTATTGAAAATTTCTTTTTCACACATGGGAGAGAAAACCTGGGGGTTTGTCCTGGTTTATAATTAGGCTTGGTGTTCCCTTGGCCAGTGAAACCAGTCTGCAGCCACAGCACTTTACCAGAAACCTGTGGAGTGAGCGGAACAGCGACACGTGCCATGAATTCAGTGTCTCTGGAGGGCATGAATGTGGCAGGACAGCTCAGACCTAGGGGAACTTTTCAGAAAGTCCCTCTCAGCAGAGATTTCTGGGTCCTGCAGCCACCCTGGAAAGGTGTGGATCCCATTTGGTAGCACATGGGTGGGTGATGGGGACCCCAGCAGTGTCCTGTGTTGGGTCAGTGGGAAGCATTGGTTCCTACTGAGACATCCTGGAGCTGCTTCACGTGGCTCCATGTATTCCTAAAAAACCAAATCTAGAGGTCCTTATCCCACTGAGAGTCCTTGCCAAGCAAACCGTCTTTTACCCCCATCCAGCCAAAGCTGGATCACAGGATTGCTCAGGCTTTTCACAGCTGTTTGAACAGAGCAAGGGACTGAGGACCAGTTTGGGGATGATGTTCTGAGTCCTCTTTCACCATCACCATCCTGGTTCTGCCTCTGAGCCTTGGTGAGTCCTGGCTACATTTACAGGGAGATATTAGCTGCTTTCTTATTTATTATTTATTTGTACAACTGGAACCACCTTCGTTGTGTTACTGAAGCGAACGATGCACAATGGTCTGTTTTCATTACTGATGTGATGTTGTCACGATAAAATAAAATGTAAAGAGGAAAATACTGCGACCACGTGGAGTGGTTTTTTTTTTTTTTGTTGTGGGCTCTCAATTAATATTTGCATTCTAATTGTGGGTGGCTTGCAAAGCTGCTTGCACTGGGTGGCTCAAGGGGCATTTCCAGTTCCTTTAAAAGTGGCAGTGTCAGGAGCAGAAAAGGAAAGGGGAAGATTTGTGAAGAGTAAAGCTTTGTGGTGTTTGGCTGATTGAAGAGAACTGAACAGTTCATGGTGATAATGAAAGCAGGAGTTAAGTTTGGAATGTATGAATTTCCAGGGCATTCAGTACTGCTTGTATTGCTCACATTTACTCTGTGTTTTACAGGACTGCAGCTCCCAATATCTGCTTAGTATCAGTAAGACACTCCTGTCTGAAAATTGGGAGGATTTAAGTGAAGGCTGTTTGCTAAAAAAATCTGCTTTTGGGTCAGTCTCATATTTGATTTTATCAATGATGCACCTAATGATCGAATGAATTTACAAGGGCGGAAGTCTCTGGTAGTGGAGAGGTTATTAGAAAACATCCTAATTTTGTGCGACATGTCTCAGAGGCCTGAGCAGTCCCCTGGGTCCCTCCAGGATGCTTTGGGAGAGAAGAGGAGAGGGATGTGTGGTGTGTGCCCCTCCAGGGACATGGGAGCACCAAAGGCTGCCTGTGGCATGAGCAACACAGAGAAGGGAGTATCCGAGTAGAGCTTGGAGATAGAGTGCTCTGAATAAAAACCCAACCAAAACATGGTTTTGAAGTTGCCTACTTTCTATTTATTGCCTGTTTGGAAAGCCAAAATTAACTGGTCTGCGTCAGCAGAGTGTGAGGGGACTGCCGAGGAGGAGGTGGAATCACAGGGGAATAACTCAGCAACATGTATGTCCCAAGGTGTTACTATGAGCACAAACCACCCCCTGCCAGTAAAATGCTTTTTAAAACCAACTCCAGCTATAACAAAACCTTCTGTCCCTTTGAATTCAGCCATTCATTGTATAAAATACACGGACTGTGTTCAATCTCTATTCCCTGCCTATCTGGAGGAAGGCAGGCTGAACTTCCCCTCTTCTTTTATTCCCTTTTTAATTAAGTGTGGCCTTGTCTTACAAGCCAGGCCATTTGGAATCACAGTAGTCTGCACATATACCTGATCACTGGGCATGTCAGAGGGAAGAAATGAGCTGAAAGGTGAATGAAATACTTCCTTTACATGGCAAGAAAGAGCAGTGAAACAGCCTAGAAGCAGCTAGAAACAAAAAAAAATAAATAGGGGGATTTTATAAAATTATTTTTTAACTGCATCTTCTAAATGAAAAAACATGAATACTTTGTCTTGAAGTTAATTTAAAACTGATTCTCTGTTAAAAAAATATTTAAATAGACCGGAAGAAAAAAACACAAAGTAAGAAAAATACAGAATGAAACACTTTTTGAGCTTTCTTGAGCAGGAAATTTGGGGCTATGTCCATTCTTGATGCACCATGCATTGCCCAAGCTGAGTTTCAGCCTTGGTGGAAGCACTCAGACCCCCCAGTTGATACTGGAGAATCCTGTTTTCAGTGTAGTTTCATCACCACAAGCCTGAGATACCTTCCAAAGAGAAAACCCAGTCACTAAAACTAAGCTTGCATCCAGTGACTGCTGGCAAAACATGGTGGTAATATAACAAAACCTTAAATAAAAAACCCCAACCCATGAAACTGCATTGAGAAAGAAGATCCAAAGCTTCCCGTGATTGCTCCGGGTTTGGCCGACTGTGGTCGCTTCCAATAAAGCACGGCCCAAGTTTCCCAGGGTGGAGGCAGAGATTTGAGCTCCAGGGAGCAAATGTGGGGGATGGCACTGCCTCCCCCCCGGGGTGTGAACACATACTTGCTCCAGGGCCAGGTTTCCATGAGCCAGGATGGGGGGGTGGATTTATTTGGTGGAAAAAACCACCCGTTTCCCTCTGCCCTGGGACCCGGAGTGTTCTCAGCAGTGGCTCAGTGGGGTGGCATCATCGCTCCGTGGCTTGCCTCCTCCTGCAGCCAGAGGTCCCAGCAGCTCCAGTGGGACCAAGCAGCCTTCAGGGTAGCCTTAGGGCATTGACACTGGTGCATGAGTGGACCACAAAGACATGTTATTTGGGCAGTTGGATGTGCACATCTAGGTGTGTGGATGCTGAGCTTTCATTTTCCATGGATACACATGTGTAACAACACACATACTCAGGCAAATTCAAGTTTGCATGTGTGTACATCCATTTTTCCAAAAGAAAGCCTGCAAAGAAATGGTATGAAATGTCATTTAAATATGTTTTTGAAGGAAGCTCACCAGCAAAGGGGATGCACTGAGCCATTTCAAGTGTGGCAAATGCCTTGCCCTGTGTTCTGCAGGGCTTTGCCAGCCTCCAGGCCAGCTGATGGGGATGGCACTGCTTCCCTCTCAGCAGCTTCCACTTCAAGGCCTTTGCCTGAATAAAGTGCCAGAAATCAGAGGTGGTGTGTTTCCATACAGATCACCCTCCCTTGCAGGACACATGGGGCAAAATGCCAAGGTTGCCAACCTGCTCCAGCTGTGCATGAGGATTCTTACCTCTGGGGTTCTCGGGGTTTGAGCAAAAATGAAAGATAATATTCATGTTCTCTGATGCTGCTGGGACACTGAGGGCAGTGTTGGAGTTTGCAGCCCTCCTGCCTCCCTGGGCCGAGCTGTCTGTGTTGGAGGGCAGCTAGGACATGGTGCAGCCACAACCTGGGTTTGGCCTAGGGGAGAAGATGGGGTATGAGAAACAGCTGGGGAAAGTGCTGCTGGGAATCCACCTCCTCTGCTCAGGAAAGGCATTTAAGCTCAGGTGCTCAGCCTGACTCCTCATTTGACCTATTTTGGCTGATCTGGGATGTTTTTGATGGATCTGCTCTGCTTTCCTTGCCTAGGAACTGGGATGTGCTGCTCTGCTTGGTGAGGTCCTTGCTTGCCTCGCTGATGACCTCGTTTCTCTTTCGTGCTGCTGGGAATCCACCTCCTCTGCTCAGGAAAGGCATTTAAGCTCAGGTGCTCAGCCTGACTCCTCATTTGACCTATTTTGGCTGATCTGGGATGTTTTTGATGGATCTGCTCTGCTTTCCTTGCCTAGGAACTGGGATGTGCTGCTCTGCTTGGTGAGGTCCTTGCTTGCCTCGCTGATGACCTCGTTTCTCTTTCCTTTCTTTTTTGGTGGTGATGAGGATTGAGCAGCAGCCTAAAACACTAGGAAATGCAGTTAAAAAGAGTAAAAATACTTCATGGTAAAGTGGGTAGATGTGACACCTGGGAACATGGTTTAGTGGTGGACTTGGCAGTGTTGTTTGGACCTGATGATCTTAGAGGTCTTTTCTGACCTAAATGATTCTATGAAATGTGGTTGATGCTCCTCCACGGATAGCATCAACCTGTCAGTGTTTAAACTGCATCTTTCTGTGGACTGTTTTCCAGGGTTGTGTTCCAGCACTGAAAGTCACATCAGTGTGGCCAAGCATATAAACTCTGGGATATTCCCACTTGGAAATATAATAAGAAAGCACGTGCAGGGAACATGAAGAAAAAACTCATCCTACTATTCATAGCTCCTTTAAAAATTATTTGGCCCTTGGCAGGCAGTTTTTGTTGCCACATTTTGCCTCGTGTTTATTTGTGGCTGGTGGCCAGGACACAGATTCTCGGAGATGTTATCTCAGGGGAAGGGTGGCAAAAATGGATGTAAGTTCATCAGGATAGAGGAAAAGGAAGATTTGCTTGACTATGCCCTTGATTTTCCTGCTGGCTGTGTCTCTGCAGCTCATCCCCTGAGTCCCTGCATGCAGGGGTGGAAAGTAATGTCTCTGCAGATATGCAAATACAGCAAGAACTACATAGCCCAGAGGTTAGAGGAATGGTTGTGGAGAGGAGCTCTGTGATTCTCATGCTTGAGAAAGCCTGTGAGACCCTTCTATTCCCCACAAACTGCCTGTCACTGGGACTAGGAGTTTAAACTTATGACTCTGAAGAAAGCAATTTGGATCAGGGATGAGAGAGAAGCAAAGTGTTGCCTTCTTTGCTGAGGTACAGGCACAGGGTATTTCTGCCACAGCCCTCCTGGTTGCAAACACCTCATTCCAGCCATCCTAGGGTTTGGGTTCCTACCATCCCAGGGTTTTTCATCTTCCCTCCATAAGATAATGAACAACTTGAATTAAATCAGCAAGCTGAAGAAGACTTTTGTACTGGTGTGGCTGAGTGATGTGTTATTGTTATGTACCATAATGTGGACTTTTTGGGATGTCTTTATTGTTGTCTCTGAGCCTGGGATGTGTCCCTGCTCTGCTTGTTTGCCTCTCTCCCAACCTGCAAAGGGGTATTTAAACAGCAACAGCTGCAGCCTCAACTCTGGTCAAACCAAGAGAGGTTCTTTCTGTGAATTAAAATGAGATCTTGACAACCTTGAGAGTGATTTGAGATTGTTCCCCAAGTATTCAGTCTTTGTCCCTGTGGGGCTATGTCAAGGTCTCCTATGGCAACACAAACTCTGTGAAATTCCATCCAGAGACCGTGGGATGTTCCCAGACCTTGCGGATGTGCTGGATGCTGTGGGAAGCAGGATGCCCAACACAACAATTAGGTACAAAGATATGACTCCTGCATAGCAGAGTTTTTGTGAAAGCTGGAGGGCAGATGTGAGCCAGCAGTCAGACATCCATAAGGATCAGGATATGCATGTAAAACAGGCAGGACTGCATTCATGCAGCACTGTTTACACAGAGTTGCTCCAAAGGAGGAGGGTGCCTGGGCAGTGAGAGCTGTCTGTGTGGGTGCAATGAGGAAACTGTGGATCTGGAGCTCAGCAGTTCCCTGGGTGTAACTGAACAGCATGGCTAGTTTCCTTACATGGATAGATTTACCAAAAGGAGAGGAAAAGCTTAAAATGAAAACCCCAAACATCCCAAACTCCCTCAAACCTCTGCCCCTCCAAACCCCAGCACTGATGCATTTAATGTCTCTATGCCTTCAGCTCCTGAACCACTGCTGAGCAGATGTTTGTAAACAAGGGCTGTGTGTATGGGGGGAGCACTTTGCTCATGACCTCTCTGCTATGTGTTGAAAAACAGATTGCCAAATACCCTCCTAAAAATCCCAGCATCATGCTGCATGTGGATAAAATGTTCTCAGGGCTTCTCCTTTCTGGGATGGGACAGCAAATACAATTGCTGGGAAGCAAACACTAACTGGGGGTACTTGCTGGAAAGCAGCAGTGAAGAGCAGCTGCTGAACAAAGCTCCTCTGTGACTTTGAAGGCATTTTAAGTAGTTTCTGGTTTTCTGGCAGGGCAGAGGGAGCCCTTCCTTGCCTTCCTGAGGTGGGTGGTGGCAGGTGACACCAGGCAGGGCTGTGTGACACTGAGCACTCACTGGTGCCTGTGATGCGCAGATGCAAACAGCACGTGGTCAAAAGTCAGTAGGGTGTGATAGAAATGTTTAAACATTTCCCAGAGTACAAATCTTGTGGCTGTGTTGCTTGGAGGATTAATAGGGAGGTGCTTAGCCTTCACCCTCCCCAGCTTCTGTCTTCCTGATAGAGGCAAAGAACTTGAGCTCCACCGTGCCCAGGGGATGCTGTGCTGCTTTTCTACCCAGGAAAGTAACATTTTATTTCTTTTCCGTGTGGCAAAAGTTACAACAAGGAAATGAAAAGCATGTAGATCAGTGTGTGTTCATTTCCTGGTGGGTGGGGAGATAAACTGATCAAAAAATGATCTTTGCCTTTCCTCAGGGTAAATTCATAGGAGTTTATACTTTGCTTTTTTTACCTTAAGACTTCTCTGCTTTTTTTCCCTTAAGACTTCTCTGACCCTTTCCTGATTTGTTTAGAGTTTATTTCCAGTTCAGTTGGTCAGACAGTGGTTCCTGAAAGCACTGGTCACTTGAACCAGGCTTTGCAGGCAGGAGAATGGATATTGGAGTTCCAGCTTTTCTAGGTACTAGGTAGATATAGAGAAATCAGATCCTACCTGATTAACCTCTTAATGTTGTCACAAGCTAAGGAAAGGCTTCCTGTCAGGTAGGGTCTCCTAATTGCCTATGGAAGCAGAAGGGATTAAGGTTGGCTTTCTGTCTCATTCCAGGTATTGGATCGGGGACATTCAGGACTATGTGTGGTTGTCATCCAAAACTGAAGGCTAATGCTCATCTCTGCCTGCCTGCTGTGTTCTCCACCTGAAACCATTGCTGGGTGATGCCATATTAGGTAACCTATAATGAGATGACATTTATAGCAAGAATAGCCTGGGTTCTTCCCTGTCCCCTCACCCTGATGCCCCAGGGACACCTGCCTCGGCTGCAATAGATGCTGAGGCCAGGCAAGCAAACGTGGTGAGTCCATATGTGGGTAAGTGCTAAAGTTGTGCTTCTTGCCAGGCCTTGGCTCTCCTGGCTGCCACTGACATTGCTGTCCTCAGATGCCCCTCACATAGACCTGCAGGACATCAAGTATAAATGGTGAGGTTTCACAGGGTAATAAAACAGGGTTTTCTGTCTATTAATCAGGTGAAGACCACAAAGCCCTTGAAATAGCCCCCAGCCAAACCCAGAGCATCCCCCACAACAAAGGCACTGAGCATTGCACCTCTGCCATTCTCCAGTGAGATCCCTGGGCTCAGGTGAGGAACATCAGAGGTACAGAGCCCTTCCCCTGACCATCATGGAGCCCACAGCTCACACGCAGAAGGAGGTCCCTACCCCTCCTAGAACAAAGACAGCAGAAGACCTGACCTGTGAGTTAAATGCTGCAGTGAAGAACAGAAAAAAAGAACTTGTGCTAGAGCTGCTGGAGCAAGGGGCTGATGTGAACTCCAAAATAGAAGGTGGCTGGACACCACTGCACACTGCTGTGCAGTCTGGTCAGGAGGACATGGTCAGACTTCTGCTGGACAAAGGTGCTTGTCTGTATGACAGGAAGGACAACGGTGGCACTGCATTAACTGAGGCAGGGATAGCAGGAAATGTGAATATACTGGAGCTCCTCCTGGACCGTGGGTTAAATATTAATGACCATGACATCAATGGCTTCACAGCTTTCATGGAGGCTGCATGGTACGGGAGGGAGGAAGCCTTGAAATTCCTGTATAGCAGAGGAGCAAATGTGAATTTGAGGAGGGTAACTACTGAGGAGAAAGCCAAACTGCATAAAGGAGGTGCAACAGCTCTGATGGATGCTTGTAAGGAGCGTCACTTCTCATCTGTAAAACTCCTTGTCGAAGAGATGGGGGCTGATGTGAACATTCGTGACAACAGAGATAAGAATGCCTTGATCCATGCCCTAAAGAAGGGTTCAGACAAAAAAAGATATGAGTCAGCTGTTTCCATAGTTCGTTTCCTGCTGGACCACGGTGTTGATGTGAAGAGCAGGGATGAATGTGGGAAAACTGCCCTCATTCTAGCTGTTGAAATGCAGAATGCAGAGTTGGTGACAGCTTTACTGGAGAAAGATGAAATAGATATTGATGATGCAGATGAGGAGGGCAACACAGCACTGATGGTGGCTGTAGAGAACAGTGACTGCAATATAGCAAAGCTGTTGTGTGAAAAAGGAGCAAGGACTGATGTTGGGAACCTTATCACAGTTGCAAAGAGGAATCGTTCTCTTAGCATGGAAAATCTTCTTCTTGCATATAACACCACATTTGTTCCAGAACCCCCCAGAGACTGGGAGCCAAACAGCAAACGCTGGAGGGACCAGCTGAAAAAACTTGATCAAATGTATCGCCCTATGATTGGTAAACTGAAGACATTTACATACATCCAGCAGAGAATTCAGGATGGCATCTACCTTGGGTTCCATGGAAGGACAGAGGTAGCAGTAAGAGTAACCCACAGTACAGAGGGTGACAAAGAGAAAAGGTTCTTTGAACAATGTTGTCACTGTGAACATCTACTGAAGCTCTTCCAGACTGAGAAGGCAAAAGGTTGCATGTACTTGTGTTTCCCTCTCTGGGAGAAAAACCTTGAAGAACATCTGCAGGACCCAGAAGATCAAATGGATTACAAAGCTGCTCTGAAGATGATCTTCCAGTCGCTGAGAGAGCTGCACTCCCTTGGATTTGCTCACCAGGATCTGCAGCCCAGGAACTTTGTAATAGGTTATCTTTTGCTTTCTTTGTTTCCCTTTTCCTTTCCCATTCCTTGTAGTTTAGAGATGATACTTCATAGCTGTCTGTAAAAATACAGATGTCTTTATGCAGAATGGAGTGTCTGTGGCATTAGATCTCCTCTCTGGATAGGTATAGAGGAGGCTGAGGGAGCTGGGGGTGTTCAGCCTGGAGAAGAGGAGGCTCAGAGGAGACCTTAGCACCCTCTACAACTCCCTGACAGGAGGTTGGAGTCAGGTGGGGGTTGGTCTCTTCTCCCAGGCAACCAGCAGCAGGACAAGAGGGCACAGACTCAAGCTCTGCCAGGGGAGATTTAGGTTAGATATTAGGAAGATATTTTTTTATGGAAATTGGAACGTGCTGCCCAGGGAGGTGGTGGATTCAGCATCCCTGGAGGTTTTCAGGATGAGACTGGATGTGGCACTTAGTGCCATGGTCTAGTGACTACGGTAGGGTTGGACTCAATGATCTTGGAGGTCTTTTCCAACCCAGTTGATTCTATGATTCTATGTTCACAGACAGTCACTGAGGAGTGAACAGAACAACCTTACGTGTCTCATTAGCTGTGCCCTCTTTTCCAGGGCTTTGCAGACAGACCAACCTGTAGCAGATCTCTTTAGAAAATTATTTTCTAAAGAAGGGGCCATCTAGTAGACAGTGATGGACTGTATTGAGGTTTTCTACTGTTATTTGTTAACAATTTATCTTACTTCCTCAGATTTAAGTGGCAAAATTTACTTGGCAGACTTTGATAATAAAAGAAAGTTAATTGAAGGGCGAGAAGAACTCATAAACTCAGATTTAGAGGTAAGTTCTCTGCAATTCAACCCATGGTTTAAAATTTCCAGTGCTCTCTGATATTTTCTGCTACTGTGAGACCTAGGGAAATCTTTTCTGCACCTTCAACTAGAAAACCCCTTGGTTTGTGGGGAAGCCCATGTAATGATAGATGCTGCATAAGAATGATAATGATTAGGGTGCAAGGCTGTACCTGATCCTGGGATATCCACAGATCCCCTGACAGCAAGGTTACCATGCTTGTCTCCTCTGTTCTTGTGCACACAGCTTCAAAGTTTGTGTTGGTGTGTATTTGTATACTTCTGGGCACATAGAGGGTTTAGGAATATGAGTTCTCTTCCACTTAGTAAGAAGTTTCATGCATTTGGCACATGAGCAGCGATGTGTTTCTTTGCAGGCCCTTGGCAGGCTCATGCTGTACGTTTTAACAGGGGGTAGGAAACCCCTTGAGCAAGTTGGAATCAAGGATTTGGTTGCTCATTTCCCAGATTCCATGGAGGCTCTGGACCTTGTAAGATGCCTGTCCTCTCATGATGAACGAGGCTTGGAAGGTTTGAGCAAGCATCCCTATTTCTGGAGCAAACAGATGTAAGTCCTGGGAATACAAGGAGAAAGCTTTCAGTCCAGGCCTAGTGCTGGCAGTGCTGGCAAGAACAATGTCCTGCTGTAGCTAATGAACCTTCTCATTCCACAGCAAGTTCAACTTCCTGAAGACAATATGGAATCAAATCAAAGATATCCCCTACCCTGTCCGAAAAACTGTTTTTCAAGATCGTAATATTACTGAAAAGTTTCCTTATCCACAGTGGACCAATGAGGTAATCCTCTTGTCTTTGGATTGATATGAGGTTTGAGCTACACATTCAGGCAGAAGTTTTCCCAAGTGTTTCACAGGATCTGTTAAAAAATGTAACTGGGAAAAGCAGCTCCATGTAAATGACAACTGGGGGAAACAAATCTAAGCCATGTAATCAAAAGACATTGATGCTAAAGGGAGTTCTGTTAACTGGGGTAGTCATTACAGAATTAGCTGGCAAACCTACAAAGGCTGGTGACCACTTAAGACAAGGACCTCTGGCCCTTGTTGCCAGCAAATTTCTGGCAAAAGGGTTTTGTTAATTGTCTCAAAAGCAATGAGACCAGGCCTGCTTCTGCAGGTAACATCATGCCACATCATTTGGGATCCAACAGTCTCAGTTCAGTACAGCAGCCCATGTGGTCTTCTCATCAGTGGCATGGTTGGATCAAGACTCACAAGTCCCTCCTGCCCTCCAGGCATGCATGAAAATCATCTGTGCTGTGTTGACAGTCCTAATATGAATGGCACATCTGGGCACGGCAGGAGAGAAAAGACTTAGCAGAATCAGGGGGGCTGTCTGGCACATGTCCTGCAGAGTGGACTCTCCTGCTCATCTTGGGAAATAGGCTTTTAGGGGTCAGGACATTTTCCTATGCAAGATGATGTCCCTGTGGAAAGGCAGTGACTGCAGTGAGTGGCAGTAGATGTACTGCTTTCATGGGATGTGAAAGGCAGAGAATAATCTATGTGCTTTCTTTCAGATTGACAAAGACATTCTAGATGTCATGGAAAATCCTAAGAATGCAAAACATAGAAGACCTAGAAATGATGGCACCAAATTATACCACTACAGCAACGATGTCACCGACCTACTGAGGCTCATCAGAAACCTGGATGAACACAAAGATGAAGGGTATATGTTCACATCCTTGCCCCTGCCACAATTCCATAGAATATCCAAGTTGGAAGAGATCCACAAGGACCACCAATGGCAGGCTTTACCCTGGACAACCCCAACAATCACACTTCTTGAAGTCTGTCAGGCTTGGTGCTGTGACCACTGCCCTGGGGTGCATGGTCCAGTGTCCAAGCACCCCCCGGGTGAAGAACCTTTTCCTAATATCCAGCCTAAATCTCCCCTGACACAGCTCCATGCTGTTCCCTCAGGTTCTGTCAGTGGTGAGCAGAAAGCAGAGATCAGTGCCTGCCCCTTTGCTTTCTTTTGAGAGGGAGCTGCAGGCTGCTATGAGGTCTCCCCTCAAGTCTCCTCTTCTCCAGGCTGAACAAACCCAGTGACCTCAGCCATTCCTCAACCCTCTCTAGCCATGGTCACTCACACTTGAGGTTAGAGGTGGTGCTAGCTCCTGGTGATAGTTTCACTGATTGGTAGCCAGCACTGCCCTTTAGTGTATGAAAATGCAGGTGGGATTAGGCAGATGAAGGAGAATAGCAAAAAAATAAAAAGAGAGATCAAGGAGTTTAGGGAAGGTATAGAAAAGTTGCAGCTTCCAGATTTTTAGGATACCTTTCTGTGTTTTCAGAAAGCCTCCAGAATGGCTTTTTGTCTGCAAGGGTGGAAGCAGGGCATCCTGGACTACTGACTCCTTGGGCAAGCTTAAAAAATCATTTTGGGTTTTGTTCTCTTACAGGATCAGCAACAAAATAGGAGACTATGCCGAGTATTTCCTGGAGGTTTTCCCAAAGCTTACCATTTATGTCTACAACAGTTTATGCCAGAACCCCAAATACAGTCACTTTGCAGACATTCAGGACCCTTCTCTGTAGGATGTCATTGCCTCCTGCCCATGTCTGATCCATCACCACTGCCTCATTTTATTCTGCAAAAGAGTTGGAGTGGGTAAGGAGATGGGAGTGAGCACATGCAGGGACAGAGCATGGAGGACTCAAACATGGAAATGAAAGATGCTTCACAAATGTTTGGTGTAACAACCATAAGCTTTGGAGAGCAACCAAATTGAGTGTAAGCCCAGGTTCCCCCTGAAGACTTACCACTGTTCATCTTGGATTTTCTAGCTCTGAGAGGTGAAGATCAAGGCCCTGATCCTTATGGAGAGCAGGGAGATGTGGGACAGTCCTTGTATTCCCAGCACATCTGGGAGGCAGGAGAAGAGCTCAGGTATTGCCAGATGACATGGGACTCTGATAAAGGAAAAGGAGTTTGAGCTCCTTGCAAGGGCCCATATTCCCTACAGCTTGCACTGATGAATGGCTCATCTACCCCTAGAAAGACCTGGATTCTCTTTTCAACCTTTTGGAAACACAGCAGCCAGAGAAATGGTATGTCTGGCAGCAGAGGTGGCCTTGGCTGTTGTCCCTCTGATCTGATAGAGGCACACTCTGGGACCTGAAAGACTTCCATATGGAGGATGCAGGAGATCCTTTCACAAAGACTGGATGTAATGAGCATGATCCCACAAAACTCTGCTACTGTGAGTAGTCCTGACCCACCTGAAAATGGTCACTGATGTCAAAGGGACTTCAGGGACCTCTTCCTCCTGGAAAAGACAAGCTCTGCCATGGCAGGGCTATGCACAAGAACCCCCTGTCTCCAAAACAGCTGCTGTGCCACTGAACTCCTGCCAGACTCAGCTCCCTTGCACAGAGCTGGTGTCCATGCAGCCAGTTTGGAGCTTAGATATTGGAAGTTATGTGGCACAAAACCCTTTGAGATCCTGTGGTGTGCGATGTGTCTGGTTGCCCGAGGGCTTGCTCGTTTCTCTGCAGATGCTCTGATTTGCAACATAATTACGTTGTTATGGAAATATTTGTCAGCTGCTGTAAAGTTGTTCTTGGATTTTTTGTTTTCAAACCAAAGTTGTTGTTCTTTCAGTTTGCCCACAGAGAAACAAACTTGAAATAAAATTGCCTGGAAAACCGACTCTGCACTCATTTAGGAATGAGGTTCCACCATCCTCTCTGCACAGAAGGAAATAGTCTGCAGCACTATCAAACTACCACCTGCATCAGTGGTCGTGGCTCAGAGTAAAGGACCTTCTGGTGGTCCTGGGAACCATAATGGAAGTTTCACTGTGCAACTGTGTGCTGGTTTGAGCTGAAGTAGAGTTGACTTTCTTCACAGAGGCTAGTATGGGACTATGTTTGGGTTTTGTGCAGAACACAGAGTTGATAAGGCAGAGATGTTTTTGTTATTGCTGAGCAGAGCTCACAAAGAGTCAAGGTCTTTGCTGCTTTCCATACTGCCATGCTGGCAAAGAAGTAGGGGCTGCATGGGAGCTTGGGAGGAGACACAGCTGGGACAGGTGACCCAAACTGACCAAAGGGATATTCCATACCATAGGACATCATGCTCAGTATATAAGGTGGGAGGAAGAAGGAGGAAGGGGGAACATCTGGAGTGATGGCGTTTGTCTTCCCAAGGAACTGTTACACGTGATGGGCCCTGCTCTCCTGGAGATGGCTGAACACCTCCTGTCTGTGGGAAGCAGTGAATTAATTCCTTGTTTCGCTTTGCTTGTATGTGCAGCTTTTGCTTTCTCTATTAAACTGTCTTTATATCAACCCATGAGTTTTTGTAGCTTTTACCCTTCTAATTCGCTCCCCCATCCCGTTGGTGGGGGAGTAAGTGAGAGGCTGCTGGTTCTTGGCTGCTGCTGGCTGTTGAGGTGTCAGAGAAAATGCAACCAGGAGACACTGACTGCTCTTGTGCCAATATTTTTATATTTTCCTTTCCTCCCTGCTCTTTTTTTTCCCCCTCACTGTCTCTTTCTCATGCCCAGAACACCCAGAGATGTGTGCCTAGGTCTCAGCATCATGGAAAGCAGGGGTGCTATGGGGACCCCTGTGCTGCAGCAGCATTTCTGTTCTTGCATGAGAAGAGGTGAGGCCGTGGTTGAACTCCTTCAACCTCTTGTAGAATGCCACATTTCCAAATTGCTTTGACCTTGCATCTTCTTCCATCACTCTGATGTTTTGCTAAAGGGTTGTGATTTGGCAGCCTTAAAGGGCATGCCCAAAACAGAGCAATGATTGAACATGTAGAGGCTGTGACTTGTCTCTCCTAGGCAATCCAGCTGCTACAAAGAATTTCCAGAAGATGTTCATGTGGTCTTCAGGGCTATGTCCTGCTTTCCAAGAAGCCAGAGGTACCAGCAGGCTGGTGTCAGAGATGAATCTTGATCCATGCATATCATCTGCAGAGCTGATTGCTCATGGAGCATCAAGCCATGGGAGGAGAGGGGAATGCAGGATTGGGACCAAGGCCAGGGAACACACCAGGCTACCTCACCCAGGAGGATGGGTAAATGCTTAGTGAGATACCAGGCAGGATGGAAAACCAGGGGCAAGAGCAGCTGGATGGTACTGTGGCTGGGTGATGTGGCAGGGTCTGATGGCACAGCTTAGGGATGGAGGTGTCCTGGTGAGCCACCTGCCTATATCAGTGCTGCCTGCTGCTGGCTCCCAGCATCAGAGCCCATCTGGGAGGTGCTGCCTGCCTTTGCCTTGCACAGACAGGCTTGCATACCCAAGCATGGTGCCCAGGGGCATGTTGATTTAACCCCACATGCTTCATTCCCCTTCTGTCATGCCTGTATGTTGTGCATTTGCTGTGTCTCTGCCTTTTTACTCTGCTCCTGCTGGGTGATGCCCCAGGACAGCTGGCTCAGCCCAATGTGATGGGATCAGGTGCTCCCTATCCTGGCACTTGCATGCTAAGGACATGCTTGTGTGCACAGGGATGCTCCCAGGCCAATGTGGCTCATCTGCTGCACTGAAAAACAAAACCACAAATCAGTCCACAGAAGCAGTGGAGTGAAGGTTGTTCTTAGCTGTGGTTTTGCTGTGCTGAGCTTCAGGCACATCTGTGTAAAGGGACTGGGCTCAGCTGGGTTCAGGAGTTGTTAGTGCAAAGCTGACAAAAATGCAGCAAGCTTTTGGGGCTGCAAGCTTTTGGGGCAAAATCAAGTTACAGCAGAAAGGCAACTTTAAAGAGCAGGTCATATTTCATGTTGTAGGATTGGCATTAGGTTTCCAAACCCTTCATTTAACTAAATATTCTTGGACTTTGCATTTGGGTATTTTTGATCCTCCAGAAGCTAAGTGTTGATAATCATAACTGACAAATATGAAACATGTTGTCATCTGCCTTAAATGTACTATTCCCAGCATGCAGTCTGCTAGGATCTGAGGGATAAAAAGTGGCTAAAATATCTCATAATGACAAAGCTGAGAGCTTGGCTCTGACAAGGTCTTGATAAAGGTTGTGGTCTTTTCTTTAAGAGGTCCAGAGAACATAGGAGATTTCTGCAGCTTCCTGGTAACATGGTAAAGACACTCTGACTCAGTTTCACCTGGGAAAAATGAAGGCCTTTGATATGATTTGGTTAGTGCTTTGTAAACATACTGCCTTAAAAAAAACCCCAAGAAAATCATCCCAAAAAGCATGTTGAAGCCCCAGTCAGGCAGGAGCTAATTTTGATTGGAAAATCAGAAAAGCTCTGGCAAGACAGGCACCATTTCACCAGCGAACCAGGTGGGCTCTCTCAGCCTTGCCACCCACAGGAAGCATTTAATTTGTGTGGAAAGCATGGAGGGATGAGGAGCTGAGCTCTAGTGGTGAGCTGTGCTCACAGGGGAAAGCAATCCCAGGCCTTAGTGAGAAGCACAGTACCCTGTGCAGCAAGGCTGGAGCAGCTTCTAGTGTTGGGTGATCTTTGAGAAGCTCCTTCCTCAGGCAAAGTATTTACTGTGACTACTCCCTGTCTTTAAGCAGCTTCCAAATTTCTTGGGAAAGACCTCAAAGGTGGTGGTGTGCTGTGCACCCAGTGTGACTTGTTATTTATCCAGTGTGCTGTTACTGTATCCCAGCTATGGGCGGTGCAGTATTTTATAGCTACATGTGAGCAAAGAGAGCTGTGTGGACAAGTGGATCTCCTCAGCTGGAAACACATCATGGCATGTAGGGACATGCCATGACTGCAGAGGTGAAAGCTGCAGTGCTATGTTACCAGGTAAGCTGGAGTATGCCATGAGTTGCTTTACTTTTAGGTCGTATTGCTGATGAAGTGCAAACTATTCGGTGTGTCCAGGCTGCTCAGCTTCCTTAGAGCAAACCTCTGTCCTACTCCATGAGGGTGGTGTGTCGGGAGGGCTGTTGGTCCCTGGAGGGCTGTCCTCTCCTTGCTGCCTGCAGGGAAGGGAGAGATCTTGCATCAGTGGCTGCTGCTGGAGGCAGGGTGAGGGTGATGGAGATGAGCACATTGTCGTGTGCTCCCAGGGAGGAGCTCAGGGCATACAGAGGTGCAGCAGCTGTGAGTTTGCTGTCAATGTTACTGGAGATGGCAGAGGTGACCAGCATCCTGTACAAACCTTTGGGCTTTAAGGGGAGTTGTAGCTTGTGCTGGTGTGGTCTGGGGGAGATAGACTGCTCTGTGACCACCTACCTGCTCTGCAGGGCAGACTTGCTGAGGGAGAGCCTTTTCTCAAGATTTTCATCTGCATCTGAGAAAAACAACATGCACAAACTTCCTACCCCAGACTGCTGCAAGGAGCCCTAAAGCCCAGCTCCCACCCCTGCAGACAGAGCTCCCCTCAGGAGCAGGAGTGCTCCTTTCAAGTCCGGCTCATCTTTTTGCTCCTCTAAAAGCTCAGTTTCCTCCTGGGCCTCTGGTAGCAGAATCTGGAGGCCTTTCAGCATCGAGAAGACAATGCCAGTGTAATTATCTGGTGAGGAAGAAGAGCTGGAGAGGTACTGTGTGGCAAGCACTTTGCTTGCAAATGAGGACAGCAGCGTTGCCCCCCTTGAGTCCCATGGGGCTTGTCTAGAACACAGGGAAGGGTGGTTGAGTAAGGACTTGAGTCACTCAGACCCACTTGACTGCAAAACAGTTTGGGGGCTGCAGGGTGGCAGTGGCAGGGTCAGGAGACCCTGGGTGGCAGATGTGTGAGGAAATGGCATTTAGAGAGATGGGGAGATGTGCTCCCATCTTTGTGCCTGCCTGAGCAGCTTCTCCCAGGAGTGGCTTCGTGCTGATGGCCAAGCAGTAGGGTCAGGCAGTGTGTCCAGTCTCACAGGGCCATCCCTGCGCTGAGCACAGGCACAGACAGTGCCACAGTGACGCCTGGTGATGGGAGATGGATCCCTGCCTGCCACCTCCCAGTGCAACCCTCAACATAAGGGAAAAGCAAGCCGTGGGCGAGAGGAGGTATTCTCTGGAATGACAGATATTTTCTCTAGCAATTTTGATGCTTTTTAAAGGCAACAAACAAACCCGGTTTTTTTCTCAGCCAAAAAAGCAAACTTTTTATCTATACGTCAGGAAAGCAAGGCCCCTAGATAAAGGTCATTGGTAAAAGTGTGATAAGGTGCAGAAAAGTTCTCAAGCAAAAGGGGCATGGACATTAGCACAGAAACAGCAGCTAGTTTTAAGTCACACATCTCTTCCCAAGACACACCACCTGAGCGGAGGGATTCTTTCTGCCTGGCTCCTGTTATTCAACCCCATGAGAAGCTGTGGCTTGGGGACTGATGTCCCAGGGACAGTCACTGCAAGATTAATGTCCATGTGAGAGAGATCACAGTCTTTTCTACATAACTAGAGCAGCATTTCATTGCCTTCACTTTGGCTCTGGGTAGTTACAGGCTGCACTGCTTGAGCAGTGGTAGGACTGTCCTAACCCTTGCAACAATTTGTACTGATTAAGTCACAGAATAATTTGTGCTGGAAGGGACCTTTAAAGGCCATCTAGCCAACTCCCTGCCATAAGCATGGACACCTTCCACTAGACCAGGTTGCTCAAAGCCCCTTCTCACCTGACAGAATGTTTCCAGGGATGAGGAAGCCACAGCTTCTCTAGGCAATCTGTGCCAGTGTTTTACCACCCTCTAGTGTAAAAAACCTACTTCCTTCTAATCTAAACCAACTCTCTTTTAGTATAAATGTCTCTCTCCCCTCCAGTTTCCTGAAGACCCTGGCAAACACATGTCCTTGTCCTGGATAACACAGCAGGTAGCTCCTGTGTAACACAAAGATCCTGGCATTTCTCTAGCTCAGAATACACGTGATAGATTAGGTTTTGCCTGGGTTTTTTTTTTTCTAGTGGCAATAGGCTTTTGGATTAAGACAAATACGTTTGAGAAGGTCCTGTAAGTGCAGTGATGCTCTGTAACAAGGTGGAGACTCAAGTTGAACATTGGTTGTTATCCATGGGAATGCCTAAGATTTGAGAAGGTTTAAGCTAACAGACATGGCTTGGCATAGGGGTCTCTTACCCCAGCTTGGCTATGGAGCAGTAGCTCAAGCACCTGCCTATAGGTATCAAAATCCTCTAACTCTGCTGCTTTTTAACCAGAATTTGACAGTGATAAATGACAGGGAGCAGAACACCAGCTTGCTGACGCCCACTCAACCGTCAAAGCAAGATTAGTATGTGCCTATTTTGGTTTCCCCTTTAATCAAAAATCAATTAGACAATTTCCAAATGAATATTCAGCCAAGGAGCGGGTTGTCAGGCAGACTGGCAGCACTTAGCACCACTATTTTTTGTGGTTTTCAGTTTAGAGTTCTTCAGTGTATTGAAACTAAACAAGTGGATGAGGAAAGAAAAACATCTTTCTCTTTCCCCGGAGATGTCACGTCGAATCCTGATGAAGCTAATTGTCCATTCCAGATATTCAAAGCACCTTGCATGGAATGTCACTGAGCCTGCTCTTTGGCTGCATGGTGGTTCTTCTTTTCCTCTTCCCATCTGACTTGCAACCCAAAAGATTAGTTGTTTTATTTCTGTTTCAGGATGTGTGCAAGAGTATTTTTAACTTGGTTATTGAAGTAAATAGGAATTATGCAACAGCTCTTTGCTCATGAAGTCTCTGCACTCACTTCCCTATTCACCAAAGAAATTTTCTAAAATCCCAGTGGGCAATTTCAACTGATTTTGACAGGAAAAAAAAATTGCACTCCATTTTCCAGCAGGCCTGTACCACATACATCCTCAAAGCTGTGTGAAGGAGGGAATCTGGCTCTGTTAAGGGGGACACTGTGGGGACACCAAACCCCCAGGTCTGGATGCCTCTGCACTGAAAGAACAAACCTGAAGACAGAAGTCTAGCAGAGAGACAGTCGCTTGGCTGACTGGGATGGTGGATGTCAGATGATTTGGAGGAGGTGTAGGTAGGAGATGAAAAGACTGATGCCCTGTCCTCCTGGGAGACTGACACCTTGTCCTCCTCAGAGACCAACATCCTGTCCTCCTTGGAGATCCACACCTTGTGCTCCTCAGGGACCCAAAAACTCCTCATCACCTTCCTGGTGCAGAACCTGCATGAGAAATACTGGAGACAGCAAATCTCCAAGCAGACATCTGCACCTGAGCTCCTGGAGAGTGTCTCATCTGCATTTTCAGCATGTCAGAGTAACAGGTGGCTGGAGAAAAAAGGCTGGCAACCACAGAGCCTTCCCCACCTTGGGAGACAGGCATAGGTAGGTGCCTTCTCCAGAAGTGCATCAGTATGGGGATGATGGTGGCCTTGACCATGTGGTAGATGGCTGTGGTGAGATGGATCTCACCATCTCTTTATGCATGTGCTTATTCACAATCTATCTGGATCAAGTGCTAGTGTGGGTCTGGTGGTGGATGAGTTCCCACCCCATGGAGCCCCTCTGGAAGTTCCAAGCTCCAGTGCATGCCCTGAAGCCTCACAGCATGCCTTTCTGGAGCAGATCCAGACCTCTGCCTCCTTCCTCTTTCCCCACAGCTGTTCCCAGCTGAAATGCAATGGTCTTGAGCAATGAGCAGACAGCAGTCTTCAGACTTCCTGGGCAGTCCCAGGGTTTTACCCACAGTTTTGGAAGAGCATTGGAGTTCAGGAAGAGTTTGCTGATGATGGCAACTTTCTTTTTAAGAAAAGCAACTTGCTCTTCTGACTGTGTGTCATGGGCTGCTACAGCTTCCACTGAATCAGCCATCCTGGAAAACCTGCAAAGACATGTGGGGTCTTGCTCTGAGACAAGTGCTCCTAACTGCTAGGCTAGACAGCTGACATCTTGCTTAATTTAGTATTTGCTTGGCCAGAAAAAGCAATCCACAAGGTGTGGAACAGTGAAACAGGAGGTATAAAATACCATTTCCCTCTTCTACCACCCTCATGGTCACAGCATTCACCTGGGGGAGGTGATGTTTCCCCTGTTAGGCTTGAAACCTGATGGTGTGCCTGTAGGGGTGTGCTGGCTGCAGGGCTGGTGTGTGTTGGCCATGGATTGCTCTTACAGGTTTGCTGGAAACTGGACAAAGTCAAGGAAGAAATGCCATCTCCTCATCTGGCTGGGTTCTGGCAGAGGCCTTGCTGCTCCACATCAAGCTGACAGGCAAGTCTGAGAGAAGAGAAGAGCTGTTGTGTCCTGCTTCACCCAGCAGTAGGTTTGAGGCTGGGTGAGCATCTGGTGCTGAGCTATACCCTGTTCCTTCACCTCACCTGTGCTTCCTTTACCTGCATGCAATTAATTTCCTGAGGGTCTTTCTACCTGTGTGGACTACAGCCTTCCTGAAGTCAGGCTCTCCAGGGAATTCAGACCCACCCAGTGTGCAGCCTTCCCTCTAGCTTAGTAACCTTCTCCATTCACCCTCCTCTTGGCACCCTGGAGTGTTTATGCTCCTTGTTTCCATAGGGGATGGTTATGGTATGTTAGATCTAAAGCCTGCTGGTCTGTCTAGCTGTTACCCCGGCTCTGACAGAGGCCACAAGCAGATAACAATAGAGAAGGAAAGGTAAAAATCTGTCTTGCTTCTCCCATAGACAAAATTAACTTGATCTAGATGGAGTTTCTGTGTGTTTAACAATTTCAGTGGATTTCTAACTGCTTTTCCAGCCTCCTCTCAAACCTGTGTATAAACTTTCAGGATCTACATCCTTTGGCAAACCACTCTGTATATCTGCTCCCTGTTGCCCAGAAAACAATTTCCTTTTGTATATTTTTTGGCCTGTCTCACCTTAGCTCCATTTAATGCTTCCTGGTTTTTTTTTGTGGAAGGGATGTAAACTTACATACACAACAGTGTTTGAGAGAAATGCAACAGCACACGCATCAGAAAACCAGATATTGCCCAGAAGTGCACGTTGTCTGTGCAAAATTCTGCATATTTAAGCGCACACAGCAACCTCTGGCATCCTGGGATACCCACTCTTCTGGCTGTCTTTGCCTTCCAGTATTTCTCAGTTTCACTGGTGGTCACAGGTGATACTGTGAATTGTTTGGCCAGCCCTGACCACATTTGATGAAGATTGCATGGAACAGGACTCCAGAGCTTGTAGGAGGGAGTCTTTATCTGTCACCTTTTTGCAACTCACCAAGTCTGACTCCCTCACCCTACTTGTTTGACACTGCTTGACCCACAGCATCTCCTTTCTTTCTTGCCTGAAAAATGCCCTCAGCCCTCCAGCAGACTGGGTCTTTCCTTACCAGGTTGTCTGTCTTGAGGTTCCCTGTCTCTTGCTGCAAATCATGGTTAGACTTCTGCTTACTGCTCAGGGGTAACAGATCCTGGTGGTCCTTAACCCTGCCAATAGGAGAGCAGAGAAAGAGTATCAAGGGCAGCCAGACACATGAGGAGGGCACTGGTTAGGTGGTCAGGTGGCTAAGGAGGGGAGCAGCTGATGCAAAGCCATGGGGTTGGGGTCCTACTGGATTTCTGCTTCTGGAGGAGGTTGGAGAATGGTATGGGGCACTAGATCCCCTCCCCTGGGCTCTGTTCTTGCACATAGCAGTCTTGGGAGTGTCTGTCCTGCTTATCTGCAGTGTTTCTCCCTCCAGTCCAGCACCCTGCAAGCCCAGAAGTGATTTAGTAGTTGTGCTGGGCTGGGGGTCTGGCTGGAATTTCCAAGTCTTGGCTGATAGTTCATAAGGAAATGCACTTACAGCAATTTCTCTCTGGCTCCTTAGGGTGGGATGGATGTTGGGAAAGGTGTATTTGCATAACCACTGGGCTTAAGGAACCAGCTCAACTCAGGTGCTCACCATCATTTTTCAATTTGCTTTATATCCCAAGGTGGAGCTGCAAGGACTCACAGCTGGAGTTTTCCCAGGACGTGAGCCATGTAAACATTCATGAGGTCAGTGAGTACAGAGACTTAAGTGTGGCTACAGAGTGATTTTTAAGTGGTTCTTCTGGGAATGTGAGCACTGCTCAGGTGGCATTCCAGGGAATGATTGAGGATGAAGTGCATGAGACATGCACAAGATGTGATGCATAAATCTGAACTATGAGGTTGGAGGGAGGTGTTAATTTTTCTCCTTTCCCTGGTAATTCTGCAGTTCAGACCCACAGGCCACCTATGCCTGCAACTGAGAGGGCCCAATGACAAAACAGGGAACAGGGGCAGCACTAGAGAAAAGCAATGGGAAAAATCTGCTTCCTGAAAGAGTGGCAGTAGCAAAAACCAGCAGAGCCCTGTGCTGCAAGATGCCAGACCTGCATCTTCTAGATCCCTTCTGTACTGCAGCAGTGGTGGATTTTGTCGCTTTTGATTTGGTTTCTCTCACGAGACCAGTCCTACTGGATTCAGTAGCTGTGGGGACAGAACAGGGTTGGCCTCTTCCTTGGCTGACAGCCAGAGGTTGCTCACAGCTGTCTGCAGGGCAAAGGACCCTGGAGCCTCCACACTGATGTCTGCATGGGGAACTCAGCACAGGAGATGCTGGGTGCTCTGGGAACTCTTTACCTTACATGGTTTGACCTCCTCAGCATCTGCTTCAGATGCTCTGATTCCCACCCTCTCTGGATGGATTCACACCCCAAAACACATGTCAGTCAAGGGTGGCTAGGCACTGGTCACCACTGATGCACAAATTATGCTTTACCAACCTGAGCCAACATGAGGCACAGCAGAAATTCAGAACACCCTCTTACTGGTTCTGCGCAGGAGAAGTTCCACCTCTACCTGGATGGATCCCCCTTTCCAGAGGTCCTGAGTGGCAAGTAATTGCCAGTGCTTGGAGGAGAGACCTTCCAAGTTCCTTGAGCCATGCAAGGCCTGGCTCAGCTTCAAGGACTGGTTTATCCTCTGGGACAGGAAGAAACATTCATCTCTGTCAACAGTGTGGCCTTGCGTCTTGGGCTTTGGGACATTGCTCCCTGGAGACTATGGTGAGAAGAGGGGAGTGTGATTAGGAACATGCTCTGTGCAATCTCCTGTCCCTGCCTGTTTTACTGTGCCTTAGAGTACAAACCTACCCAATTTAGATCTCTGCTCTAGCTTTAAACAATCCAGAAGAAATCTGTGTGAGCACAAAGCTCAGCATAGACCTTAACACTACCAGTGGAGCTGCTTAAAGCTGACTCACATCTGCCTGCAGCTGGGATATACTGGGACATGCAGCAGGTCCCTCAGGTAGTCCAGACAAGGGGCTGCAACCTTCCTGAAGAGTTCAGTGTCCACACAGGAGGGCTGAAAACAACCCTAAAGTTGTTCCCAGCAGACTGGTAGCTTCATGTGCCTTTTCAGTTGGCTGCTGGCCCTGGGGCTGGCTCTTGCTAGTGACTTTCCTTATCCCCCCAAGACCTTTCTGCAGGTTTTGTCTCTCCCCACAGGCAAGCAGTTTGCATGACTCACCAAGCAGCAGGGTCAGAGTGGCTGGTTTCTGGCTGAAATACACACTGCTGAGAGCAAGCACCAAAAATAACCCTGCTAAACCCCCAGCAGTTCCCTTGACACCAGTGCAGTGAGACCCAGGAGCAGTTTGGCTCAGGGGATGGTGCTGAAGAGAGCATGGCCTCGATGCCTGCTGAAGTGCTAATTGCACTCCCAGACCAGGTCTGTCCTCTCAGGGGTAATTTCCTTGACAAGAGAAGCTTAAAAACCTGGACAGCTAATTAACTTCCAACCAAGAGCATTTAATGAGTCAGGGTCAGGAGCTGCCAGCTGACTCTTCCAAAATGCTCAGCTCTTTCACTGATTGAAACTCTATGAGCCAGGTCTTTGAGGACACCAGCTCTGACAGCCTTTCCTTACCATTTCCAGGATCAGCTCCTGATTTTACTTTGTATTTTGGGGAAAGGACTAACACTTGGTTTGAAAAACACCATCTGCAGCAAGAAAAATTGCCTGCACAAGTTGTGCAGGTACCCAAGTAGGTGGAATGCTTGGGGATTCTGCCTGTAAGAAGGTTTCCTTGCAAGACTAGCATTTGGGGTAGGTGTTAGTGGGATTTCCACTGCCAGGAGGAATACTAGTCTGGGAAGAGTGCTTGTGTGACTCTGATTTCTTAAATCAGCTTTTTACACAGCGGAAAATGTGGAAAACTTGAGGGTGGCTGAATCATAGGCTAAAAGGCTGAATGCCCTCTTCCCCCAGTGTGCTGGCCAGGCGCTGGTGCTGGGACAGGGTCATCGTCTGTGTGTCTACACATGAGTCACACTAATAGCAGTCATTGCTGTGGGCAAAGGAAAAGGGGGAGAGTTAATTCCCAGAAGTGCTGGTCTCACCCTTGTCTACACTGAAAGCTTGTAATTACATTTCTTCTTGCTTTTGGGCTGTCTCACAGCCTGTCTCAGGGGAGCTCTTGCAGGGTGTGCCTGCAGCACTGCTGACATACAGGATGCTGTGATGGAAGAGCCAAGGATCATTGCTCCAGGCAGCTGGAGCAAGGCAGCAGCATTGGCTGGGAGACACCTTGGGATGCTGGACCACTGCAGCTAATGCTGGACTTTTCTCTTCTCCAACTTGTCACATCCCCTCTGGTGCCTGCACAGCCCATGAGGATGCCTGTGTGCCCTCTGCATCCCCCTTACCATAAACTGGAGGAATGTCCTGTCATCATCAGCCAGAAATTCCTCATAGAAGCAGCAGAGCACCTGGAAAAGGAGCAAAGGTGGCTTGTTCTCAGTCAGTGTTCCAGCAGCAACTGCCATACCCCAGCCCCACCATACCCTAAGGTCACAGTGGTGTTGCCATGGGCAGGTTACACCTTGTTGAGATGCCCAGGACAGCTCTGCGAGGAACTGTACACCCAGGTTGGTCCACTGGGCTGCCCAGGGGCTGCCCAGAAGGGCTTGGGTTCTAAATGTGTTTTACTCATTTTGTGGTGAAACCAAGAACTTGGATGCAAAAGGATGACCTGTCATTCCCTGGTCCTTGGCATGTGCATCTAACAGAGACAGGGTCACCAGCTAGGAAGTGACTGCTCACTTCTGCTCTGCGGCCTGGCAAACCAGTGAGGATGCTCCTCTGCATCGTGGTCACTGGTTTCAGCA
>NW_008682041.1:29936-37490 GCF_000695815.1 Acanthisitta chloris
CAAAGAACAACCCAATGCTGTAGGTGACAGTTTGCCCAGCTATTGTGTCTCTATGCCTTGAAAACATCAACTTATTTCGCTTGCATTTTGGGCTTGCTCTCAACTTCCTCCAGCTTTGAGTTTCAACCTGACTGGAGAAGCAGCAGCAATATATTCAGGAAAAGCCTTGACGAATTGCTTATTTTTCTGCAATGAAAATCTGTATTCCCACTGGCATAGCTTTCTTTCCAGTGGCAGTTGACATGTAGGATGACAAAGTGCTTGCTGGACTGACGAGGCTCATTTGAGGTGTAAAGTGAGCACAGTTCAGACCTGCTGCTGGTAAGAGAGACCATGGCCTGTTTTCCCAGGGCACCCAAAAGATCAGCACCCCAGTTTCCCATGCCCCAGGATGCTCTCCAGTCCCATTCCACCCATGGACCCCGTGGGAAACTCTGCTAAGCAGCTGCTTCATCTCAACTCCACAGTGGCAGCAAGCCTGTATTAACAGGGTGGTGGGAGTACCGCCCTGCGCATCCCATGGAAACCCTGGGATCTGCTGCATCCCGAAAACTGGGATGTGCAATGCCTATTTAACCCGGAGCAGAGGCACGACCCAGTGGGCAGGCACCAGGCAGTGCCAGCCCTGGGGAGAGGAAGCCCAGCTGCAGCGCCGAAGCCGATCCGATTTCCTCCGTGCCGCGATGACTCACCTGCTTCCCCCGACCGAATGAAACCCAGGAGCTTCTGGCAGAGGACGAGGTGGAGGCACAGGCTGGATTTGCAGAAGTGAGGCAGCCGGTGCTTTTCCAGTAAAGCCAGAGGGCTGGGTTCGTGTGTTGCAAGCCCCGCACCCAAGGAGAGGATTAGCCGGGAGCAAGGAGCTGTCTCTTGCCTGGGGATTAGGGTGAGTAACGGCGGGTCCCTGCTACAGGGCAAGGAGGTGGGGAAGGCACCCTGTTGCTATAGGGCGATGCAAGCCAGCCTGGTGCTGAGGAAAAAGGAGGATACTCGAGCTACAGCCCCTGTCTGAGTCCCCACGAGCTCTGCCTGCAAACCTGGGAGCTCCTCGCAGCCTTCGCAGAGCCCAGGCAGGAGGGCATGGCAGCTTTCCGACAGCTGCCAGACGAGCAGGTTCCCTTTGACTTGCGGGATCTGAGCGCTGCAAACAGCACTCGTGGCTGTGGGGAAGGGGGACGTCCGTGGGGAGGGCTGAGTCAGTTGGAGGATCAACAAGGTTTCGCTCCTGTTGAATACAGGATATTGGACTGATGTTTGTGTCCTCCTTCTCTGCCACCACACGTGCTCTCCTTAACTCCAGATCGCTGTTTACCAAGGGCTAGACAGACCCCATAAGCTGCAGCAGGACTTTAAATGGCTCGTGCTCCTCCCAGGGCTTAAAAGCAAAATGACGCCTGGGTTTGAAATACTCCTCCAGCTGCACAAACAGGAGAGCCAGAGAGGAGCCTTGGCAATGAGAAAGCAGCTCCTTCCCTCTCCTGCCCTGTGCCATTCCTTCCTTCTCCTCTCCCTCCTCCCTCCTTGCAAGGGGCATGTTCTCACCAGGTGGCTTGGCAGCTCTGGCCAGAGGTCCCACCAGCTTATGGTGCTGATGTAAATAGGTGTCTGGCCAAAAAAACTGTATCTAAACAAGAGGGGAGAGCTGAAAGAGATGGAGGGTGGTGGGGGAGCCCAGAACCCAGCTGTTCTAGTTAGTTTCCACTACAAAAAAGGGCATCATTTTCCCTTTAGGACCTCTATCTCCAAGCTGAGATCCTCATTTCCAGCCTGAGTGTGGTCTATTCCCAGTTTTCCTGGGACCTCTAACACCACAGAGGCTGAAAGTTCACCTGGGGAGAGCTCAGGAAGTTCCCAGGCTTTATGGTGCAGAGTGGACTTACAGGAAGATTCAGACGTGTTGAAAAAGTCAACAAAAACATCATCTCTCAGCAAAAGTCCCATGTCTGTGGAGGCTATGGTCATTACAAGGGGGAGAAGAGAAAGTTACTTGGGCTTTGTGTTCCCAGGGGGATATCAATGTGAGTCAAAAGGATGAGTTTTGAGAGGGACAGCTTTAGGGGATAAGAGGTACAAGCTTGTGCTGTGCACATGTGGGAGGATGTGGACATGGGACAGTCCATGAAATTTGGGTGGCACAGGGTGTTTGGAAAACATCGGGTTCTGTGGCATGCAGGAGCTGGGAAGTTTGAACAGCATCTTCCTAAATAGCAAATGTACATGGTTCATGGAGGCTAGGCACAAATGAGGTGGCATCCATAGGGCAGGAGAAGGGAGGTGCTGTGGCAGGAGGGGACAAGCTGTGCTCCTCCACCTTACCCAGACACTGGGCATAACCCTGGAGAGGAACTGTGCTGTGCTCTGGTGCTGCTGCTCCAGCCCCACTGCCTTGGTACCCTCTGAGTCCTCTTGCTCAGGTTCTGGGAGCAAATTAACAAGTACCATAAGGTTGGGGGCAGGTTGTGGCTCTGGTTAGAGTGTCAATCACTGCAGCCCCCACCCCATCCACCCAAGACATCAAGGCAAGTGCCAGTTAGTGCCCAACACCTCCCACTGTCTTGTGAAGTTTTATTCATGTCTGAAAGATCTGGATGCAAGGGAGTGGGCTGGCTTCAGCCTGCAGATGGGTGGATGCCCTTGGAAACAGCCACTTACATGAAGGCACAGCTGTGTTTCAGGGAGGACCCATATTTCAGGAGCCTAATGCTGGTTTTGTTTTCCCTGCTGTCCTCTTTGGAGTGTGCTTAGAGGGGCTGAAGCCTCCTGCAAAGGTAACTTGCCAGTGGCCATCGTGCTGCTGTGTTTTGGTGTTGTGTTCTGGAGTGCCATGCTGATTGTGACACATTTGTCATGGCAGCTCCTCGAGGGGGGAGAGCTGCAGGGCTCTTGGGGACCACAGGGCTCTGAGCATCTCCCTCCTGGCTGTGCTCCAGGCCTGCTTAGCCTGGAGAGAAGAAGACTGAGAAAGGACCTTATCAGTGCCTGTATGTGCCTGAAGGGAGGATGTCAAGAGGATGGAGCCAGGCTCTTCTCAGTGGTGCTGAACAATAGGACGAGCAGAAACTGAAACAGAGGAAGTTGAACCTGAACATGAGGAAGAACTTCTTTACTGTAAGGGTGACTGAGCACAGGAAGAGGTTGTCCGGAGAGGTTGTGGTGTCTCCTCCACTGAAGATATTCAAGAACCATCTGGACACAATCCTGAGTACTGTGCTCTAGGGGATCCTGCTTGAGCAGAGAGGTTGGACTGGATGACCTCCAGTGGTCCCTTCTAACCTTACCCATTCTGTGATTCTGTGAGGTGTCACTTTTCTAATCCCCAGCCCTGCAAGCACACTTGGGCAGTCCTGAAGTAAAACCCTTCCTCTCTCCCTGCTTGGGTAAACTTCTTGCCTTCAAATCAGGTTCTGGGTACCACCATGGCACCATGTGTGGTTGCTGTTAGTGCATCTGCTTAGATTGTGATAGAAGTTTCACAAGATACTTCACTATGTCTGCCCCAGGCAGAGTAACTCCAGATTTCTTATCAGCTGTCTTGCTTCATCAGATCTGTGGCCGAGACCCAACCTTGGAGACCCTCCAGCGGGAAGAGGAGAAAGAAGGAAGGAATGCCTCTCTTGCAGCAGTGACCTGCTTCCCTGGCAGGAGGAGGAATCTGCTTCCCAGGTGAATATTTGATCCCAATGTCTGCAATGCTGTGGTGTCAGACCTGGCAGAGCTGCTTGTGCCCTCCAGGTTTTGGGCACCATTGTGCCTGGGGTCTCTGATGTGCCCTGTAGCAGAGAAGTGAGTCTGCTCGTCTGTGGCTCTGCACTGTCAGTGGGAGTGGGCAGGGTTCCATGCCTGTGGGGTGTGTGGAGCAGAGGTTTTGTGGTCTTTCCTGCACTGTGGAATAGACTCTGCCAAACTTATGTTTCCAAGGAAACCCTGAGCTTTCACCTTCCAACCATTGACAAAAACAGTTGTGTTACGTTGAGCATCATGTCCCCTTGTGTTGCTATGATAATGGTCCCTGTTACTGTCACCTCCATGGGCAGGTTAAAGCACATGCAAGGGTGTGCAGCTTCCTTGGAGCCACCTCTGAGCAGAGAGGGGTACCTGCGGTGGGCACGGGCAGCAGTGGGGCAGGACAGTGTCCCACAGTGTCCCCAGGAGCGGGGCCACCTCACGAGGTGGCGCTGTCAAATCAGGAATGAGAAGCTGTTCCCAGCAGCAGTAGGGCTCTGTATCTCAGCAACGTCCTCGTGACTCTACAGCCGCAATCGCTACAGGGACAACTCCGAATTAATCATGGGGCTGATGCTGGGTACCCCAGGGGGACAGTCCTGGGCTACTGGCACCACCTCGCTCTGTCACCCTGAGCAAGGGAGCTAATTTCTTTGTGTATGGTTGAGCTGCTCTCTGTGAGGATAACTGGTGCTATACCAACCCAGGAGGGACACAACAGAGATCTGTGAAAGTGTGTTAGAAATCACACCTGAACTGCCTGTGCACACATATGTGCCCTGGGGATGTCACCTCCTGTCTCGCTGTTAGTTCATAGAATCACAGAATGGTTTGGGTTGGAATGGACCTTAAAAGATCATCTTATTCCAGGGAGACCTTTCATTAGACAGGTAGCTCAGGGCTCTGCTCAACCTGATCTTGAACACTTGCAGGGATGGGGCATCCACAGCTTCTCTGGGCAGCCTGTGCCAGTGCCTCACCACCCTCACAGAGAAGAATTTCTTCCTAATATCTAATCTTAACCATATCCTCTGTCAGTGTGAAGCCATTCCCCCATGACCTGTCCCTCCATGGTTGAAGCTGTTAGGTTGAACAGCAGCAATGAGTAGTGTGCTTGTCCTCGTGGTGCACATGGGATGCACATCTTCCTGGTGACAATGAAGGGATGTTGCTTTGGGTGATGCTTTGCTTTGGGAGCTGGGAATGAGGACTTGTGCCTGCCCTGTGTCAGCTGCTGTGGAATGGCTCTGGGATGGGGCCAAGCACAGCCCTTTGGGGATGCACACCCACCTTTCTTCAGTTATAGCTCAGGTACATTGGCTGGTCACTATGCCAAAACCCACACTGATAAGGGGAAGCAGCAGCCATGAGCCACAAAACATTTGCTTGTCCTAGTGGTGCCAGGCAGAGCTGCGGGAAGCAGTTATGAGAGACCCTGTGGAGAATAGCTCTGATCATAAATTCATAAGGATTTGTGCTGCTAAGCCCAAGAGATGGGAGGAGGGGTTAGGGATGAGCCGGGGTGGTGGCTGTCTCACACATGAAAGGCTTTAAAGTCCTCAGGGAAAGGTTGACACTGTGAAAAAAAATAATATATTTTCCAACGGGCAACTGAGCAGCTGCCCAATGAGATCCTCAGAGGCTGGGGTAGTCCTCTGGTGCCCATCCGGCTCTGGACTAACTTCAGTGGCACTGTGTTGTTTTCTGCCAGGAAAGAACCAAGGTTGTGAGCAGAAACAGGCTGACAGTGGTTACTGTGGGAGGGCACAGGGCCATTTCCATGGGAATTTCTCCCCAAGGGGAGACCCAAGAGGTCTGGCAGGATGGAGCTCTGCTCAGTCTGACTGCAGCTTCCCAGGTTTGCTTGGTGTGTGCATGGGCATATCTGCCCTATTGTTCTTGTGGCAACAGCTGCTAGGAAAAGGAGCTCACATGGGCTGTGTGAGTATTTAGAAAAAAAAGAAAAACTGTTGAAAAAAAAGAGGCTTAAAAAAATAGGTGGACACAAGAACACAGCCAGAGGAGTGTAGAGTGGCTGTACTCAATACAAAGATAAGGGCAGGGTTGCAACACCAAAGATGTCAGGAGGGCTTCGCTCCCCTCCACCCAAGCCTGAATTACTTACGTCCTCTGTCCCTGGCATGGAGAGCAGCCCACCCTTCACAGACCTGAGGACGCCAGAGGCAGAGCCTCACGTTCCCTGGGGGGCAGAGGGGATAGGGCTGGGTATTTTATCCTTGCCCAACATCAGTTGGCAGGCTTGCCATGGTGGCAAAGTCCAAGGCTGCCTGACCATGGGGTCAGCCTCACTGCCTGCAGTCACTGACCACTCACAGCCTCCCCTGACAGCCCAACCTGCTCCTTTTGGTTCCATAGGGAAGATGGGTGTTGCTTCTCCCCCTCCAGCTGTGGTCAGTACCCAACCCTGAATACCTCAGCATTGCTTTTGGTCTCAGGTGATGGTCTAAAGCCCTAGCAAGCTGGGAAACTGCAGCCTGAGGGAGCAGTGCAAGCACCTTGCTGCACAAACCTGCTCTCCCTTTAGCATAAGTATTATTTCCCCAGAATGAGCTTTTGGGGAAAGATTTGGGATTTTTTTCCTCTGTACAGCCCCATCCTGTTCTCACATAAATAGTCTGAGACACCTCAAAGACTGTCAGCAATGGGTGTGATCCTTCCAGGCTTACAGCACCTTAAAACTGGAGTTGCCTGAGATCTCAAGTATTGCCACTTCAGCTTTAAATATTAATTCCTTTCTTGAACATACTATGACTATTTTTTATATATGCTCAGTCTCCTGGGTGCAAGACTTGTTTGCTCAGCGAGGACATCACTGGTATTTCTTTCAATTAATCAAAAGTATTTTTGAGCCTGTTGCCATCTGTCTGTGGTTTCCTTGCTTGGGACTGACTGTGAAAGTTGGGCTCTGTCCCTTACACCTGACAGCTCCTGCAGCAGGCGCTGCCTTCACTTGCCTCTTCTCCAGCTGAAGCAAAATCACTGGTGTAACCTTACACTAGAGTCTGGGGCTGCTGACTTCACCAGCCTGGGTTAAGCATGTGTTGTGGCAGGACAGGGACCTAATTCAGCCACAAGGGAGGGACATGGACAACAGCACTTTGCTGTTACCTTTTATAATTTGCAGTATCAGGCCCAGATTCACCATTTAATCCACTTAGGTAGCACTTTGAGGATTTCTGTACTCTCAGTTATGGAGCTGTGAGGTGTATTACCTTAAAATTAAACTGCCAGCTGCAGCTAACACAGCCCCAACCTATCTAGGAGTGCATTTAGCAGTGTGAACAACGCTAATAAAAAAAAAAAAAAGGAAGAAAAAAATTTCAACAAAAACAGCTCTGCCAATGCACACTGCGACCAATTTCCAACTGCAGGGAAAGGCATGTGCTAAGCACTCCCTGGGATATTCTCCACCCTTGTACACCGCAAACCGAGCCAAGTAATTTCTAGGTCTCAAATCCCGCCTGACCCTGACGTTCTCATCTTCCAGCTTCCCCTGGTCACTGTTGAAGGCGAGCACGTGCTCACGGAAGACGCTCGGCCCCTGTGCAAGGTCTGCAGGGCAGAACCAGCAGCAGGTAAGTTCTGGATTGTCCCAGAGAGGGTGGCAGCAATGCCTCCTCCACGGGGGCGGGGGGAGCTGGGGAAGGGAGCTGCTGGGGGATGAAGCAATGTCATGGTGTCCTGCAAGGGGTGGCAAGGTGGGCATTGGGCATAGCAACTGGCACCCAGGTGGCTGAGAAAAGGGGTGGGGAGGGAGGTGCAAGCAGCTGGGGGGTTGCACAAGGCATTCCTAGGTGCTACGTCCCAAGG
>NW_008682041.1:37544-41250 GCF_000695815.1 Acanthisitta chloris
TTTGTCCCTTTGCATGTGCCTCTGCACGTTTTCATTTATTAATTTGCTTTTCCTAAATTGCTTTTCTGTGTAGCCCAGGTGATCTGCTCTGCCACTGAAAGCCCTCTGGCCACTAGCCCACAGCTACCCTTGACCCTGGCAGCATCTTCAAAGGGAGCATGGGCCTGCTGCGGAGCGTGCAATGTTTGCTCACATACCGGGCCAGCAGCTACCGCCTCCCTGCCTTGGGGGGTTTCGTCAGCCTCCCGCAGCCCTCCAGGGGAGACCAGTCGGCCACTGCTGCTTGCACAAGGTCAGTCCCCCCCAGTGCAGTCATTCCCCCTGCCCTGCCTTTAGCTCCCTGTACTCAGTCAGTGGCTGCTGTGCCACTCTGAGCTGGGCAACTTCTTGATCAAACACTAGCTAAGGTGTTAAGTATGGTTTTCCAGCCTTTGTCTTACTAGTTATGGGTAAAAAGGGCTGCATCCTCAGTTCTTCCAGCCTGTGAGCCCCTCTGGAGCCCAGGGCGCAGTGGTGGTGGTGGGTCCATGCAGAGGCAGCTGTGCCCAGTGATGGGCTCAGATGGAGGTGATGCAGCATCATGACATCCAGCCTATATCTGGTCTCACTTGGATGTATTTCAATTCCTTACATGGGACCTCACAGCCCACAGTGTTTCCCTGGATGGGTCTGAAAGTGGTATAGCTGAATTTGGGAATGTCTTAGCTGTTGGGCACGGGGAGAGGAGAGATGCTGCAGGTGTCCCTCCTCATTGCAAGGGAGTTGGACTAGATGACCTTTAGGCCCCATCCAGCCCAAACCATTCTGTGATTCCATGATGCTGTGCTTGTCCCTCCTCCCTCCCAGCTGTGCTGGGGCATTTTGGGTGAGTCAGGCCTCCTCCTGGGATCTAACCATCACAACAAAATGGGCAATTCCTCCTCCCAGTGTGACATCTCTGTTTAAAATACCTGAAAGCATTCCTTTCTATTTAAGAAATTTTTTTTTGTGCTGGTGAAAGGTGAATGTGTACCTGGGCTTAGCAGTCTGGGTCTGCAATCTATTGGGGCTGAGATCTCAGGATCTGTGGTGAGGGGCCAGCCTTGGAGGTAGCCCCACGGTGCTGGGAAAAAGTACCAGCACTGCAGGAGCAAAGCCATCAGCCACCTGCCTTAGGGCCTGAGCCACAGGGAAGTTTTATATCCTGCTTTTTCTAACCTTTGAATTGCCTCTCCACGCTTCCCCCCGCCCTCTGTGGTGTGACATTTCTGCATTTTAAGGCATTCCCAAATTTATGAGCCTGCACTTTCACAGGGGGAGCCTGCAGCCAGGCCCCTTTGCTGAGAGCAACCGCCCAGGGCAGCTGAGGCAGGGGGAGAGGACAGAGATGGGGGGACATGTGGGCAGGGATGGGTCACACCAGCCCCAGCAAGGCATGGTGGAGAGGGAAGCTGTGATCTTTTACTGCTTGGCTGCTGGCTGGGGTTGAAAAAGAGCTGGCATGTCTCATGCTACCTGTGACAAGCTTGCTCTGGTGCCCAGACCTCTCCTGGAGAGCACAGGGACCTGTCTGTGTCCTGTCCCCGAGGGTTTCCACTCCTGGCTTGGAGGCAGGAGGCTTCAAAGTCCAACCTGCCCAACCCTTCCAGCTCACCAGCCGCTTTCCACCTTGGCACTTCTCTCAGGATATAAACTGTGCTGGCAGGAAGCGCTGGGGCAGGAGAATAAAGGTGTTCCCATGAATTAATAGGAGGAAGAAAGGAAAACATGTGCCAGTTGGGACTCGCCCTTGGAGCAGGACATTGTCTCTGAGCAGGACCCTTTGAAGGTGGATTTAAATCCACTCGTGGGATGTGCTACCTGTTGGCATCGTGCCCTCGCCAGCTCCCCGAGGAGGTTTTTGTCGGCGACAATGAGGGTCACTGGAGCACGCAGCTGGGCGAAGGCACAGCCTGAGCCGGCTTTCCCAAAAAAAAGAAACCAGGCTGGAAGGGGAGGAGGGGAAGGCAGGCAGGCAGTAAACAAGTTGGGTGAGCCTTGCGAGGCGTCCCGGGACGCTCTCCCCATCCACCGCGGACTTTCCCGGGAGAGGGCGCTGGCCGCGAGGCTGCCGCTTCTCCGCTGGCTCGTAAACATGTTGTGCAGGGCGAGGGCATGGGCTTCGGCATGAGCCAGCCGCCAAACACCCCCGGGGCTGGCAGCTACATCCTCCCACCCCAGCCATCCACACGCTTGCCCACCCGGGAGGTCTGTCCCAGGCTGCGGTTTGCTGCTTGGCATGGATTTATGGGATGGAGAGGAGGTGTTTATGTTGTGAGCTGCCTTTGCTGCCTGCTTCCCTTCAGGATTGTTTGGAGCTGCTCAGTCCTGAGGCTTGGACAGCACAGGGGTCACCTCACTCCGCAGGGACTTCCACCTCTAAACACCTGGGCTTGTTTGCAGCCAGCTCTGGTGGCCAGTGTTCCTGGGAAATTAGAAGATAGCAAGCACATTTCCTAGAATTTGGAGTTATCAGTCTCGATTAAAGAAACCTTCTCTGTAAACTTAGGGAAGAGGGCTGGACACAGCTTTATGCTGCCTGTGGCTTGACAGCTCCCCTTTATGGGAGCTATTTTGGGCCTCGGCACCAGTTCCTACTTCCTTTTGCTTCAGCTGAGCTGTTAGATTTGGGTGACCACAAGTTGAACTTGGGCTGAATGTAAGATCTTGAGCTCATTTCTGTGGGTAAAACACCTCATTTGTTTACGTGTTGAAACCATTTCGCTGTGTTTGAAGGTGCAGGAACTGGGTGCTAGAAGGAGGCAATTTCTGGGGTGTTGAGGGAAAGCAGTGGCTGTTGCAATACTTGGTGGCTCTGCCTTGTCCATGCAATTCCAGGAGGAGAAAAGCACCTGAATTTCACCTCTGTTCTGGACAGCCTCAGGGGATTACCACACACTGATGGCTGCTCCAAGGTGGTGGTGAAGAATGAGCTGGGTTGTCCCCGGAGGGAGGGTGGGGATCTGGCTGTTGAGGTGGGCAATAAATCAAGACTTGGCTTTAGCCAGCACTTCCACCTCCTCCTGGCTGAGGATCCGTCTTTCCCTGGCCATTTTCCCTCTGGATTCTGGCTGTACAGAGGCTGTGTCTGTGGTAGGGTGGCTGTGATGGTCAGGAGGCTTCAGCTTCTCAAGGAATAGTAATTTTGGTGCCACCACCCCGAGGCTGGCGTGGGGCAGCCCAGGATGCTCTCACCCTGAGGCAGGCGTGTGGGTGGCGTGTGCTCGGCCCGGGACCTGCGCGTGCATGCAGCATGTGCACACGGGTGGCAGCTCTGTCTGCTTGTGCTAGCATTGCTCTCCTGCCCCTTGGATCCGGGCTGGGAGGTGCAGAGGACTAAACAGGAGATGGGACAACAAGCAAGCTGTCCCGGTGGAAAAATACCGGGCAGTGCCTGCAGTTTTTACTGGGTGCTAAGTGGGTGCTCCCACGGTGGGGCTGGGGGATTTCTCCTCCTTCGTGGGACAGTGACTGATCCTGTGCCTTGGAGCAAGGGTCTGCAAATCCAGGTGCTGGAGGTAACAGCTTCAAAGGGACAAAAAGGGACATCGAGTCTGTTACCCCCACTCCCAAACGTGGGCACCGAGCCAGAGCCTGTGCCCAGGGCTTGGGGGGAGCTCCAGTCCCTCCCTCTCTCCCCATGTTTACCCAGGGCGACCGGTTTCCATCCCTGCGAGTTATGCCAAGG
>NW_008682042.1:0-551 GCF_000695815.1 Acanthisitta chloris
TTGTTGGCTTTTAAGCCCTGTGAGTAGTATCCCAAATTTTGCTCTAAGAGTGAAGTCCCACACTCAGCTCTTTACTGTCAAGAGACCTGCTTGCTTAGTTTAGGATGCTTTGGCTTTGGTTTCATCAAGTTCTCTTGAGAGCCTGGCAGGCACTGCTGGGATATCACAGCAGGATATTGGAGGTGTGTGTCTCATGTGTTGTAGTTCTCCGGTGAGAATGCTGAGCGAATGAAGAAAACATACGGCAAATTCTGTGGGCATCACACCGAGTCAGTCAGTTACTTCAAAGACCTGTATGCAAAGGACAAGCGGTTTCAGGCATTTGTCAAGGTAGGACCTGGTAGAATAATATGTCCTTTCTGCACTCTAGTGAGTGTTTTCCTACAGAACTGAAATTTTCATCTTTGATCCTTAGGAAAAAATGAGCAGCCCCCTGGTGAGGCGCCTTGGGATTCCTGAATGTATCTTGTTGGTGACACAGAGAATCACTAAGTACCCAGTCCTTTTACAAAGGATTCTGCAGTACACCAAAGGTAGGGACCAGTTCCTCT
>NW_008682043.1:0-6937 GCF_000695815.1 Acanthisitta chloris
GAAATACAGAAAAGTCACATCACATCTCCATTTACACCCGTGGAGCTGGGTTCCAAATCCAGCTGAAGGTAGACAAGTCCTCCTGTTCCTCAACCTCTCTCTAACCCCCTCCTACTTGCTGGTGTGTGACTCTCATTAGTGTTAATGGCAGCCACAGACACATGGAGAGGTGAAACACCTGTGAAAAAAACATCATCATGAGGGTGAATATATCATATTTTAGAATCTTAACACCAGCTCCCTGCAAAATTCTCTTACTGTTTTCAAGGTTTTACCACTTATTTTTATGGGATTCAGCAAATATGGCCCAATGGGTCTTACAGATCTTTTGTCATCCTATGTTCCTGAGGATCAGAATCAGCAGGGATCTTAATTTTGTCCAGGGAACAATCCCAGGCATTTTTGGATGTCAGATTTTCTAGCAACAGGGTTTTTGCAAGAGTCATATTGTAGCTATTTCTGAAGTGCTTTCTTTTGTTGTGTGAAAGAATAAAGCAAAGTAAATGCATTTTGATAGGTTTTTCCTCACTATACTGAAGTATTCTGTGACTTCAGGCTGACATACAATGGAAAATGGCATCACTGAGGTACTATGAATATTATAGGTGCTAAAACCTCATAAAGTTCTTACAGGTCAGTAATCTACTGATAAGTCAAACATTATTACTTTCACTGCATTTCTTATTGCTTGATCTAATCTAACTAGAAGATGGACAGAGAAATGTTAACCATCTTTATGTCTGTAAGGAAAAACTGCATCCCACAATATACATCTGACCCCTATGAATTTTCCCCTAATACCCAGCTTACACTTTCCATTGTGAATTTCCATCCTTTTAGGAATCTAATTCAAACTGTTCAGACTTGCATTCAGTAGAATAATAATAACTAACCCCATGTGAATAATGTATTGGGATTAAATTCATTTCTATTTAGATAGACACGTGTGCTGAGAAATGAAGTTCAGGGAGATGATTTCAGGCTAGAATGTTCAGAAGTAGTCTGTGATCCCTTCAAAATCAGGATTCAAACCAATATTTATTATTTTTTAATGTTTTTTAACCAGTAAGTGTCTCTGAGTGTTTAGAAATCAAGCTGAGCTGTTTATCTTCAATGACCCTGGAAGTCGTGTGCTTCTATTCTGTTTCTCCAGCTAGCCGTACAACTCATTAGGACTGGGGCTTAGGTGATCACAGATCTGAATATTTCAGATGTAGAAATAATGTACAAAACACAGCAGATAAGGTGGACTGTAGAATGTTTTTATAAAATATTATAAACCTTTTTTCTTATGGGCTGTCATCCTTGCCCAAGGCATCACTTATTTAAAAAAAAATGTACATAAACAATTAAGCTCCTTTAAGATTTATTAGTTGCATGCAGTTTAATTTTATGTTGTCAGATTCAGTCTAAAAAAGCATCCTCACTGTGAAGGTGGTAGGCAGATTCAGGTACATCTTGTCTGACTGTCACTTTGACAGAGCTTTGGTTGAGGGTTTTCCTGGTGATCCTATCCCCTCGCTGTGCTAAACAGTGTGACCCCATGCAGCTTCTAGTGCAAAGACTGGAGCTACTGTGAGCTTAACTCTTGCTTTCTCCCTCATCTCATGCTGTAGTGAGTTGATTCTGGCTGAATGCCAGGCATCCAGTAAAGCTGCTCTCCCACTTCCCTCTGCAAATAGACCAGGGAGAGAAAATATAATGAAAGGTTCATGAATTGAGATAAGGACAGGGAGAGATCACTGACCAAACACTGCCATGGGCAAAACAGACTCAGTTTGGGGAAATTAAGTGCTTTTATTATTAACAAGATCAGAGCAGGATAATGAGAAAATAAAGCAGACCTTAAAAACATGTTCCCCCACCCTTCTTCCCTACCTCCTTCCCTCAAGTGGTGCAGAGAGACAGGGAGTGGGGGCTACAATCTGTTCATTCCATGTTGTTTCTGCCACTGCTCTCAGGGAGAGGAGTCCTTCCCCTGCTCCAGTATGGGGTGTCTCCCACAGGAGACAGCTGTCCACAAACTTGTCCAATATGAGTCCTTCCCTCAGGAGGCTACAGTTCTTCATGAACCACTGCAGCATCCCTCAAGTGGTGCAGAGAGACAGGGAGTGGGGGCTACAATCTGTTCATTCCATGTTGTTTCTGCCACTGCTCTCAGGGAGAGGAGTCCTTCCCCTGCTCCAGTATGGGGTGTCTCCCACAGGAGACAGCTGTCCACAAACTTGTCCAATATGAGTCCTTCCCTCAGGAGGCTACAGTTCTTCATGAACCACTGCAGCACACGTCACTCTCCACAGGGTGCAATCCAGTCCCTCAGGGACAGGCTGCTCCACCACAGGTACCCCACAAGTTCTACCAGGAAACCTGCTCCAGCATGGGTCTCCTCTCTCCATGAGTCCACAGGTCCCTGCCAGGAGTTGTTCCAACATGGACTTCTCATGGGTTCACAGTCTCCTTCAGGAATCCACCTGCTCTGGCAAGGGTCTCCTCCACAGCCTACAGGCAGGTCTCTGCACTCTGTAAATCTCCATGGGCTACAGGGACACAGCTGCTTCACCACCGCCTCCATGGGTGGCAGGAGATCCTTAGCTATGCCTCCTCCTCCCCCTCATTCTCCACTGACCTTGGTGTCTGGATAGTTGTTCCTCTCACATGTTCTCACTCCTCTCTCCCCTGGCTGCAATTAATTCTGGGCAATAACTCATTTTTTCTTTCTTAAATACATTATCACAGAGGCATTACTACCACCACTGATTTGCTCAGCCTTGATGCAGTGGTGGATTCATCCTGGCATTGGCTCTGCCAGACATGGGGAAGCTTCTAGAAGCTTCTCACAGAACCTACCCCTGTAGCCAATCCCCACTTCCGAAACCTGGCCACAAAAAACCACTACACATGCAAGAACTCATCTGCTCATGGGAAGTAGCTGTCAAAAATGTGCACACCCCACGGAAGCAATTGCAAGTTTCAGTGGGAGTGAAGGGGCATGGAGCACTTCTTCCAGATCTTGTGTGATGGCATAAACTTTTTGGGGTGAACAGAACTGCTGTTTCATGAGCTACCCTCTGCAAAGCTCTGACTTTGTTTCAGCCTTGTTTATGGTCTTAAATTCTCCTTTATTTTCCTGAAGAAATGCATGCACCTCATCCATCAGTCAATAGATTTTCACTTTTATTTTGCTTGCTTGTTTTTCATTTCATGACTTTCTCTGTTGCATCTAAACTGACTTTCACTTAGATAATAAACACCAACTCACAAACTGGACCTGGTCAGGATACAGATGGGTAACATCAGAATTCTTCAAAAAAAACCCTCATTCAGATTCTTTCATGACAATACTAGTGTTCAATAGGATACTGGTAATAAGTATTGTTTGACAGCACTGGCATCATTCACAGCATCTTAAAATGGCCTGGGATTGAAGGGACCTTAGAAATAATCTAGTTCCAACACCCCTGCCATGGGCAGAGACACCTTCCACTAGACCACATTGCTCCAACACCCGTCCAGCCTAGCCTTGAACATTTCCAGAGGTAGGACAGCCACAGCTGCTCTGGGCAACATTTGCCAGTACCTCACCACCCTCACAGTAAAGAATTTCATCTTAATATCTAATCTAAACCTACTGTCTTTCAGTTTAAAGCCATTCCCTTTGTCCTGTCACTCCAGACCCTTGTAAATATTCTTTCCATCACTCTTTTAGGCTCCCTTCAGGTACTGGAAGGCCACAACTAGGCCACCACCCCAAAGCCTTCTCTTTTCCAGGCTGAACAAATTCAGTTCTCTCAGCCTTTCCTTGTAGAAGTTCAGAAGTCTTTACTATTCACAATCACTGATCAGTCCATGGCATGTTGTGCAAGGTCTCGTATCTGCACCATTCACATCCCAGTTCAATGAATATCTGGACCAAAAAGAAGTACTTTCCTGACATTTCATTGCCTTTTTAGTGTGTATGTCCACAACCATCTATTGTAGCCCAGGGAAGGGTGCAGTTCAGTTACAGTCATAGCCCTGAGACTGTGAACACATGAGCAGAGAGCAAAGCTCAAGGCATAAGCCTAGAGCATGTTGCATGGTGGTAGCAGGGCACAAACCTGCATCTGTGTGTCTGGAAGCATGCAAAACAAGCAGTCAGGGTGGTAAAAGTCAGGCAGCAAAATGCATGGAAAAACTACCCCTCAGTCACCAAGGGAGTAGATTTGCCATTCCTGAGGCTGAGACAAGGCTCTTTTGCAGGTTGTGACATCTGTTCACCACTTTCTAAAGTCAGGGCAGCTTGACTTGGGAGAGGTTAATGCATCTATGTGCCTGTGGTTGGTGTGCAGTTTGTGGAACATGTAGTTGGAGGTTTTCAGAATATAGGAAATACAATCAAACGTAAAGAGGTAACAAAACTGGTTCTACTGAAAGTAATTACGTTTCATTTGACTTCAGTGTCACAAGAATATCAACCAAGATATAGCTATCCTTCTTAATGGAATGATTACATGGAGATGTCTCACTGCTACAAATATTGGTCCTTGGCAAAAATGGAACTTTGTCTTGGTTTTGCCTCTAACATAGGTTTCACATCTGTGTCATGGTCCCAATGACTGGTAGATTTGTGTTTTCCTCTGCATAAATCAGTGGCTCATAAAAAAAAATAAAAGAGAGAAGCTACCATCGGATAGCATTTCTTTAGAAACTTTTAGAAAATGGTTTGAAAAGCTGATTGTCTCCAATCTTTTCCCCAACATCTTACTGAAATGGAGGAACCCAAGGTTTTTTCCTTAGCTTGCCTTATTATAGAATTATTGAGATTAATTGTAAAAGGATGTAAAAACATCAATGTTTTATTTTAAAAATAGAGAAAGAAAAAACAAAAAACCCCACTTATAAACCATTGATATTTTCAGTCACCAAACAGGAACTTGGAGAACTACAGTGGTATGTGCTCTTGGTCCAGACATCATGTATTTTATTGTTTTAAGATGCTTCCCTTACTCATATGGTGGGTTTTTTACATGCCATTTTTAACATATGATAAATATAACATGCTTCTTTCCTTCATCTGTACTTTATTTCTGAGCTGCCCTTTGATGATGAAATATGGAGCCATGTAGTCAATAGTCTTTGGCTAGAAAGTGAAAGATGTTCCTTGATAACATCTTCTCTTGGTGGCCTCCTGCAGGTTTTTCTTTAAACTCACCTTTCATTTCTGCACATCCAGCAGAGACAACAAATTCAGCAAGCACCAGTATCCTCAGTCATCAGGGTTTAAAGCATGAGACCTCTGCATTGAATGCGCAGAGTGAAGCCTGGTGAGAGCACCTCCACTCCCAGTCCCTGTGACATGAATCAGGATCACTAGCTTGAAAAACCTCTTTTCAGCTGCCTGGCAGCTTCACATCAGTGCAGTTTTCAAAATTAATTCCCTCTGGGCACACATCTGGGTCATTTCTCCCTTTTCCCATGCAGAAATAAAGGATGTGAGAGACTGCAGAGCTTTCTTCTTGTTTCCCTTACTTCACGTGTTCTCACTGCCACACACCAAGCCTTTATTTTTCCCTTGAGAGGCAGGAAAGACAGAATAGCATAACAGCCACTACTTGTTTCAGCAGTAATCCTTCAGAAGATGCAGCAGCCCAAGTCCCATGGGTTCTGTGAAGGAAGCACTGATTCACACTGTGTCTTGTCAGCTTCTCAGGAGAGAACAAAAAAAGAGTAGCTTGACCACTGTACACTGTGTCTGCATAAAACTTACCTAGAAGTGTGTAATCTCTTACTTGATTGTAGTGCCATTAAGCTGTGAGGACAGGCAAAACTTATGTTCATCTTCCATGAGGTTGCTATGGCACACTGTGCATTGAAGCCATTGTCTCTTGCCTGTGTGTGTCATGTAGGTGATTACTCCTGTATTAGTCTTTCTGGATTCCTATAGAAACCTTTCAGGTTACGATTCACTTTTTTCCTGAAACACGCCTAAATTCAGATGTATTAATTGTGCTTCAAAAGTATTCTTTAAACAATTCAGTCTTCCTCCACCACTAACTAAAAAAATGAAGCCCAGGATGACCAGCTTCAGATTTGCCATCTATGTGGTGGATATATAAAGCTGACTCACACTTAACTTATTTAGCTTAGATTACTCCTCTTCAGGCTTTTCAATATCTAAATTCGAAGTAGTCATCCCAGCATTCCTGTGGGCCATCACACAGAAACATGTTTTTCCAGACAGTAGTCACCTGACTGTGTGGTGCACCTCTTTGAGGCTGAGATGAAACATCTTCCAGAAGCATCTGTGTTGGGATACCTCATTCTGTGACAGGAAGATTGTGCCTTTATTTTCTCCTTTTGTAATCTGCACTAAATTTTTGAGTTTATCTGCATATCTAGATACTATTTTCTGTGACAAGAAGTCACAGAACAGAAGTTCTGGATGAAAAAACTTGCAGTAATCCCTGGGATATAAATTACACGTTATATCATGTCAATCATACTGGTTGGAAAACTCAGCGAAAGCTTTTGCAATTTTAGAAGTATCTTCTGATTTAATTGAAGTGGATCCTTGAAAAGGCCTGGCCATTTGAACAGGAAGATGATACTGAACAGTATGAGCTCTTGTTGTACACCTGAAAACCTCTTGATTTGGTTATGCCCAGGAACCTCACCTCATTCTTATTTATGCATCTGGAAATAATAATAAATATCTACATCCTCCAGAGGAGAGTCCTAAGTGATATAATAATTTTCAGGTTGCCCAGAGAAGCTGTGGCTTCTCCATCTCATGAAGTGTTCAAGGTCAGGTTGGACAGGGTTTGGAGCAACCTGGTCTAGTGGAAGGTGTCTTTGCATATGACAGAGGGAGTGGAAATAGATGATTTTTAAGCTCCATTCCAACCCAAACCATTTTATGAGTTTATGATTTCTATGATTCCATGAGTTGGCACTCATC
>NW_008682043.1:6989-13265 GCF_000695815.1 Acanthisitta chloris
AGACAAAGATTCTTCTGTTTTTACTGGTGTTTTGGTTACTTTCTTGTGAGTGCAGCCTTGTGTGGGTTAGAGGAACATAAGCAGGAAGCATTTCCACCATGGGTCTCCTCAGTTCTGGTGGGGGTGCTCCAGAGCTCCTCACTTATTCTCTGCAAGTGGTTTTACTTGAAAATCTCCAGTCTTCCAGACATTATTTCTTTCTAAGGGGTGTAATAAGTTATTCATGAGCATGGAAATAACAAATCCCTGTTATACAGATAGCAAGACTGAGGCACATTATTTAAGTAACTTGCCCAAATTGAAGGTTTTGATGCCTTGATTCATAAAAAGCCCTGGTTTTCTTCTTCGTCTACTGTTTTTGTCATCTCCAGATCAACCTTTTTTACCCATCAGAAATAAGTGATCTTTTAACCTTTCTCTTCATTTATATCCCATATTTGAATGTCACAGAGCTGTACAAAAAGATTTTTCTTATCCTTGTGACTTTTTAGGGAAAGGAGGGCATTTAATCATGAACAGCTTGACAGGTGACTCAAGGTTTCATCTCAACATTTCTGGAAAACAAAGGCAAAATAAAAAAGAAGGTGTTAGGTTTTTTTCACTTGCAGTCAGCTGTTTGCATGAGTAACAGAAAACAGACAATATACTTGAGCAGAAATTTTCAAGAGAGCTCTATTTATTTCTATCTCAATATTAATTATGGCCTGCACCTCCTACCAGAATTACTGTCTTAAAAATACTTTTGGCTTTGAAGATGTTGTCTCTCCTTGTGAAAGACTGCAATCTGAAGAAATCTATTGCCTTAGATATTTTTTCTTTTTCTTTTCTTTTCTTTTTTCTTTTCTCTTTTTTTTTTTTTTTTTTGAGACAGTCCATGCTGTAAATTTAACTGCTTGAGCTGACTTTGTGGTTTTTTTGCATACACAGCAAAGATAACTACACATCAGATTTATAAGCATTGTGCGTGGGTTGCTATGACAACCCCTCCAGCCACTGTACACTAAATAACCTTGTCATGTGAACATTTGTCACAAGCACATCAGGTATGGGGTTGCTTGGAATGGTTCTCTGGCTAAACAGCAGGATATTTTTCCCAAATAATAACTGGTCATGGCCTTTTCTGTTTTGAGTCAAGATTAATAAACTTCTAGATTTCAAATTAACCATCAATAGGACATAATCTGAGCACTTTTCTTCATAGTTGCAGTGTTTGGTAAGAGAAAACCTTTCAAGGAGCACTACTCTCTTTTCAGCAAAACTGTGGATTGTTGTTTTCTTGCCATTATAACCCCTCAAAACTCACATGTAAAATGTCAGACTGTATCTGTGTGTATATATAATATATAACTGATACGTAAACGAAATGTGAATTTTAACTATCAGATTATTTGTGGGAAATTAGTTATATTTTTAAGGGAAATTTGCAGGCTGCACACCTAGTTCTTCAGGTGTGCAGCATTCTAAAAGGCACTTAAACTCCTCCCTGTGTGCCCACTTTTTAAACAAAATACAGGAATTTAGCTATGTTTCTAATTTATAGTTTCAGAGGGTAAGATTAGTGTATGTGAGGGATTAGTGAGCTGTGTAAATTACTCCAGTAATTTTTATACAATAGTTACATCATAAGTAACCTCCAGCTCATGCATACAAGTAAATATAATTTTTGTTCCAGAAGAAATAATATCTTTGGCTGTAGGATTAGTAACTTTCAGAAAGTTTCTGTCTCTAGTGTAGCACTCATATTTATTGCTACTACAGAGCTTTTTTAACCACATTGTCTTAAATGCCCAGATCAGTAAAGAGCTTTGTAAGTGAGTTTATAAAATAGTAATAGCAGAGTAAACAAATATCAGCAATGTTCGTTCTTCCTTCCTCTCTTCCTTTCTTTCACAGGTAGGATTAGTTGAGCCAATGTATGGCCTTGCCCCTACATGCGTTTTGAAATGATGCTTCATTGTACTATAGAATTTCATAGCCACCACACCCAAATCAAAACTTGCTCAACTTGTGAGAAAGACTACTGTTAGCTTGAAATGAGCCCTGTCAGGAACCATTTCTATAACTGTCATTATATGTTTACTGCACAATGAGTTGCATTTTTCCCCATAAATTCATATTTTAATCCATAATTTTCAAGGGAGGACAGTGTGACTAGCTGAGATGCAGACATATGCATGCAAATAGTAATAATCAGTCATATATTTTTGCTGGATGACTTCAAATCCAGATCAAGTGCTTTGCAGGAAATGCTTTGGTCAAGAACAAGTTGCTTGTCTTAACCTAGACATAACAAGGTGGTATATTCTGCCTTTCGACAAGCAGAATGTCAGATTTGATGATTTAATTTTACATATTTACTGCCTAGACCTCTCTTGATACTTTACATCTCCTGAGATATAGGTTTTTGAATACAGTTTGTGAACATTTTCTTGTGAAGAGTGCCTTCTGATTCACCACTACTCACAAACCACTGACTAAAAAAAGTAGAATGAATTACATGCACAAGTGCATGAATCTTTTGGAGTAGTTTTATTTTTCTTCCACAGCCTACATGAGGCCTTGCTGAATTCTGTTTAATATTTGGCAGACCTTAGAGGAATTAGATACACAACTTTCCTTCTCTTGGGACCATCAACCTTCATATATTCCTTCATTTGCAATATTGAAAATTGTCTTTATTAGTAACAGGTTAGGAGGAAAAACAAATATCAGCTAATATCACCAAAGATAGATTCTGTGTATTGAGCAAATCAATATGTATAGGGAAAAAAATTATATGATTATTTGGTGCCATAAGGGTGCTGATGTCTGAGTTCCCACTCTGTTGTATGTGTAGTAGTCATAAAGATACAATTAATGTACATAATCGAGGTTGAAGATGTTCAGCCAGGGGCAGCTGTGCATCAAACTCTTTTGGTTTGTTATATTGCTCTAGTGTCTGGTAGAAGAGATGAGCTGTCTGCTGTAGCTTCTCGTTTGTCCTTTGCCTTTTCATCACACTTTGATTCTAACAACAGGGAAAGGAGATGTTCAAGCGTGGAATCACTTGTAGGAGGAACACGAGAAGTAAATTCTTGGTCTGCTGAATGCATTCACAAGAGATGATGGACTGTTTCTAGTGTAGTAGTCATTGCTTATGCATTCTGTTTCTTCAGAAACTGTGTCTAAGAGGACTATAAGGTATCTATGGCTTATACAGGACATTGAACTGAGAAAGATGCGTTCATGTGTTACATGATCACATCCTTCTTGAAAACCACTTGTTTGCACTGGTGAGTGAAGCTCAAAAGAAACTGGGTAAAAGACAGTTCTCTAGCAGTTTCAGGCAGTTTCTCTTAAGAAAATGTGTTTGGAGAGATGTTATGACTCAAAGAAAAGCTAAAAATGCATAATTAACACTGTACAGGAGACTGAAAATCAAGAAACATTAGTAAGTAGAATGCATCACAAGAAGCTCATCATCTACCAGTGCTTAGAAAATTACCACATTTTAAGGAAAAATTGTATACTGAGAAAGCAAACTGAGATTTAGAAGCAAAAAGTATTTATTTGAAACTATTTTTCCACACTGAATTCAACCTATACCCTATAAACCTAGAGTATTAATTTATAGCAAGATTTATCAAAGACTGCAAATTTCTATTTAGATTAACTAATTGAATGAAAAAACTATTTTAAACAATAATATCCTCCAATCTGATATAATATGGACCTATGTGCCTTCTGAAATGATCCGAAATCCTTGGAAGTCACAATTGTTTTCTAGTTTGCTACTAGACTCACAAGATTCGTTCTCCATCTATTCTTGTGAAGGCATAGATCACTTAGGAGCTATTTTGAGACAAGAAATGTGCTACATGGAATAGAATTGAGATAATGAAAAAGAAAGCACAGCTCTAACATGAACTTGTCCTGAGCTTGAGAAAGAGCACTGTAGTCACCTTGTGATGCCAGTTATAGTGGTATAAATCTGTTGTTATCTTGCGGGCCTCCAGAGAATTTGAATGGGAAAAACTATGTAAGATGCTGAGCCTTTCATGACTGAGTGAGAGTACTACAAAATCTTAGATAATCACCTAGAAGAGCACATAGAAGAGACTAGAAGAAAAAAAAACAGGGCTGGGGAGAGTTGGATGGAGAGCAAAGAAGGATACTGAGCCTGAGATTGTAACTTTATCCTCAGAGATGCATTACTTGATGGAAAACAGATTTTACAGGAGGTCACGCTGTGCATATTCTCAAATTAAATCTGTAAAAGAATCATTAATTCTTCTTTCAAAATTATCAAAGAAGCTATGTAAAGTATTGGAATGTTCCTCATGTTAGACACAAGACATGGTTTTCAGTAAAAAGGACAGGGCTGAAAGCAAAAGCACCCTGGAAAGTATGTACCAGAGTCTGAACTGACAAAACATCCATCTGGAAAGACATCAGCAAGGTCAAGGCATAGCTGATGGGGAAATAAATGATATATTGCTGCTCATCTGCTCAGCAGTAGCTGATGTGAGAGCCTTGCAGGTCACCTTCCTAGCCATGGAGAAATCAGCACGGAAAATGCTTGCACCATGTTGGGCAACTTCAGTTCCTTCCTTTCTATCCAACAGCATAGAATATAGAAGTACATATGCAGAACATTGTGAGTCCTCTCTCTAAAGGTTTTCAATTCGAGCAGCAAGATTTAGTTGAAAAATGCGTCTCAAAACCAGCTGTCATTAGATTAATTAAAGCAGAAAAACTTTTTTTTTACTTTCCTCATAATGCACCATATTATGATACTGAAACCAAAACAATTCTTGAGTTCAAACTGTGATTCCGCAACGAAAGATATTGTAAGGACTAGCTGAGAGCATTAGTGGCTAAGTCAATTTATATTCTAGAATTTGTCATAGCCCATGGCCACAAGGTCCACAATTTGTTGGTGCAGTCTGTAAAAATCATTTCCTTATATTTTATTTTAGTACCTAACAGTGTCATCTGCTATTTCCCACAATGCACAGCACATGTATTCATAGACACATATAGGTTATAGCTCTTTCCTCCCCTAATGACTTCAGTTTTCTCTCTTATATTCCTAACCACACCAATCAGCTTCCCAGTTTCCCCTCATGAACTGGAAAGAATAATCTTGTGCAGGAGTACCTCAAAGACCAGAGGAAATTTCAAAAGGGTTAGTAAAAATTAGTGTCTGGCTTCCATCAAATTTCAGTAGAAAATTTTCACTTCACCATCCTTTGTGCCTTTGAGAAAATTTTTAAAAATTGTGGGGGTCACATTTTTCAATCTTGATCATCATGAAGTACATTATTGGAACAGCCTATCTCATCCTGTACCAATGTGAATACACTGCATAGCACAAGAATGAGCAGATTTTGTGGTGGTCCTTATCGAAGGTAACAGGCTGAAGGATGTGTCCACTCTGTGACTCATTTAGTTACTAATTTGCTGGTCAGTAAGATGGCACCAGTGGCAGCAGTAACAACTGAGGTAAGTCCAGTGGTGACTGTTGAGTAGAGCTGTACAAAGGTTTCCTGAGCTCAGGGACACTGGAGCAGCAGCCCAGAGACCCATCAGGACCCAGGAACCCTGGGTGGCCAATGAGGTGCAGAGGGGGCATTGCCGGAAGGAGTGTGGGAGATTTAAATGGCTCCAGGGGGTGTAAGCAACCAGGAGTGCAGTGAACAGGCCAGGCAAGCAGGACATTGCATGGTAGCTTGCACAGAAGTTGTGTGGGAAGTACATAGCCACCCTCCCAACTCCTGAAGTAAGCCCATCTGTTTTTTCACCTGTCCAACTACAATAGACCACTAATGGTTTCTACATGGTCAAAAACTAGCAGGAGTATGGTGACTCAGAGAGAGCTCCCCAAGAAGCATGCAGCTGTCCAGGTCTTTGGCTGCTCAGAGCATTTGAGGCTAGTGTTAATATCAGAGGCTGACAGAAAAGACACCTGCATGTGATGTGATCAGGTGGATGATCTGCTTTGTCTAGTGGCAGAGGTTAAAGAGCAGGTGAAGACACTGAGGAGTATCAGGGAGTGCAAAAGACAAACAGACTTCTGGAGTCTGTTTCAATTCCTAAGAGAAATCCAGAGGATAGAAGCTCTGCAAGGGTTGGAGGACCCCCAACCCTCTTGCCATCAGGCAGAAGGAGACCTAGAAGATGAGAGGGAATGTAAACGGGTCTCTGCTCAAGGAGGCAGAAGAACCTCCTCCCAGCCTCTCTCACCTTCTAAGGTACCCTTGCAGAATAGGCATGAGGCCCTAAAACTTGAGCATC
>NW_008682043.1:13343-20406 GCF_000695815.1 Acanthisitta chloris
ATTAAGAAAAAGCTTAAATGTAAGGGGTGACTTGCTTCCGAGGGGAGCTCAGGGTCCTGTATGCCAATCAGACCCATCCCATAGAGAAGTCTGCTGTCTTCCTGGGGCCCTGGTAGAGGATACTACCAGGAGACTCCCTGGACAAATTTGGCTCATAGATTACTATCCAGTATTGGTCATCCAGGTCAGCAGTGATGAGGTTGAAGAGACTGCTTAAATGTAAGGGGTGACTTGCTTCCGAGGGGAGCTCAGGGTCCTGTATGCCAATCAGACCCATCCCATAGAGAAGTCTGCTGTCTTCCTGGGGCCCTGGTAGAGGATACTACCAGGAGACTCCCTGGACAAATTTGGCTCATAGATTACTATCCAGTATTGGTCATCCAGGTCAGCAGTGATGAGGTTGAAGAGACTGGTATCAGGGTAATCAAAAAGGCCTTCAAGGTACTGTGCCACCTTGTTGAAGGGACAGGAGGTTTCCCATTGTTGGAGAATGGCTAACAGCACAAGGGCATAGTTCCCTGGAGGTGCTGTGTCAGCAAGGAGACTCCTCCCAGCCCAAGCAGGAGCAGCAATGGCGGGAAACAGCAACCAATCAGGGACAAGGACATGGCGACCTTGGTGCAACATTAGGTTGAGCAAAACAAGTTATGGTTAAAAATAGATGCAGAAGTGACTGCTCCTGGGAGGAGCATGCGATGCGAACACCTGTCTGTTCGCCTGTTAACGTTTGACACGTAGACATACATTATAGAAATGTGTATAAAAGAACCCTGGCAAAGAAATAAAGTTTGAAGGCATTAGCAGGATCTCATATTGAGTGTTCTGTGTCTTCCCTGCTTGAGAGCTCTTCGCATCCCATTGATTCCTTTGCTAGCAGGGATGAATGCTGAAAGAAACAGGAAAGCCCATGTGATCGCCTGTTAACGTTTGACACGTAGACATACATTATAGAAATGTGTATAAAAGAACCCTGGCAAAGAAATAAAGTTTGAAGGCATTAGCAGGATCTCATATTGAGTGTTCTGTGTCTTCCCTGCTTGAGAGCTCTTCGCATCCCATTGATTCCTTTGCTAGCAGGGATGAATGCTGAAAGAAACAGGAAAGCCCATGTGATCAACAGGTGGTTTAAAGACTTGATGGAATTTTTGGGTTTTTTGATCATAGGATGGTTAATATGGCATTAGGCCTGCTGGAAGCAGATGGGGCTCACCTCTCTAATAGGGGCAAATGTGTTCCAGCCTGTGAGTTGACAGGGCTGCTCGAGAGGGCTTTAAACTATGTTTGAAGTGGGAAGGAGATGAGACAAGACTTGATAGAGAGGAGCCTAAAGGTGACATATCTGAGTTAGTGGTGAAATTGATAGTCCTTATGAAGTGCATCAACACCAATGCATGCAGTATGAGTAACAAAGAAAGGGATCTGGAGGCCATTATGCAGCAGGACAGCTATGATGTAATTGCCATCACAGAAAGGTGGTGGGATGCCTTCCATGACTGGAGTGCTCAGTGGACAGCTACAAGCTCTTCAGAACGGACAGGCAAGGAAGGAGAGGCAGTGGGGTGTCTGTACATTGGGGAGTGTTTTCACTGTATAGAGCTTGAGGACAGAGATGATGATGTTGCGAGTACCTATGGGTGAGAATCAGGGGGAAGGCAGTAAGGCAGATATCCTGGTGGGAGTCTGTCACAGACTGCCCAACCAGGATGAAGAGAAATGGATGCCTGATGTTTCATGGTCACCAGCTCTTGTTCTTGTGGAAGACTTCAACCTGCTAGATGTCTGCTGGAAGCTTAACACAACAGAGAGGAGGCAAGCTAGGGGATTCCTGGAGCGTATGGGAGATAACTTCTTGGCGCAGCTGGTAAGCAAGTCTACCTGGCCTGCTGACCCACTAGACCTGCTGTTTACAGAGAAGGGTTGGTGGGAGATGTGATGGTTGGAGGCCATCTTGAGGAGAGACCACCAAAAACTCTACCCTGGACTTTCAGAGGGCAGACTGGTTTGGAAAGTCCCTTTGGAAGCAGTCCTTAAATACAAAGGGGTCCAGAAAGGCTGGGCATACTTTAAGAGAGAAATCTTAAAGGGGCAGGAACAGGCCATCCCTGTGTGCTGAAAGATGAGCCGGCAGGAATGAAGACTGCAGGAATGAACTGCCCTGGCTGAGCAGGGAGTTTTCACAGGAACTTAGTGGAAAAAAGAGGGTGTATATCCTTTGGAAAAAGGGTCAGGCAACTCCGGAAGTGTTTAGGGATGTCATTAGTTCATGTAGGAAGAAAATTAAAGAGGAGAAATCTCAGTTCGAACTTAATATGGCCACTTATGTAGATGATAATAAAAAGTGTTTTTATAGATACACTAAAAGCAAAAAGGAGGGCCAAGGAAACCCTCCATTCTTTAGTGGACACAGAGGAGAAGATAGTCACCAAAGGTGATTAAAAGGCTGAGGTATTTAACACCTTCTTTGCCTCAGTCTTTAATAGTAAAACAGATTATCCTCAGTACAACTGGCCCCCTGAGCTGGTAGGCAGGGATGCGGAGCAGAATAGTCCCACTGTAATCCAGGAGGAGGTATTTAGTGACTTGCTGTACCACTTAGATGCTCACAAGCCTATGGGACCAGATGGGATTCATAGTAGGGTGATGACAGAGCTGGCAGAAGAGCTCGCTAAGCCACTCTTCATCATTTATCATCAGTACTTCCTCATCAGAGAGGTCCCAGGTGACTGGAGGATGGCTACTGTGATGCCATTCAGAAGAAGGGCTAGAAGGAGGATCTGGGGAACTACAATCCTGTCAGCCTGACCTCGGTGCCCGGCAAGATTATGAAACAGATCCATCTTGAGTGTGATCGCACAGCACATACCAGACAACCAAGGGATCAGACCCAACTATCTTGGGTTTAGGAAAGGCAAGTCCTGTCTGACCGGCTTGGTCTCCTTTAATGACCATGTAACATGCCTAGTGGATGAGGGAAAGGCTGTGGAGTAGTTCACCTGGACTTCAGCAAAGCCTTTGACACTGTCTCTCATGGCATACTCCTGGAAAAGCTGGCAGTCCATGGCTTGGACAGGTGCAGTCTCTGCTGGGTTGAGAACTGGCTGGATGGCCAGGCCCAGAGAGTGGTGGTGAATGGTGCTGCAACCAGCTGGTCATTAGTGGTGTCCCCCAGGGACCAACATTGGATGTAGTCCTGTTTAACATCATTATTGATTATCTGGATGAGGGGATGAAGTCTCCCATTAGTAAATTTGCAGGCAACACCTAGTTGGGTGGGAGTGTAAATTTACTGGATGGTAGGAAGGCTCTGCAGAGGACACAAAGCATGAGGTTCAACAAGACCAAGTGTCAGGTCCTGCACTTTGGGCACAAAAACCCTGTGCAGCAGTTGGAAAGTGGACCAGCAGAGAAGAACCTCGGCCTACTGGTCAACAGGTGGCTGAACATGAGCCAGCAGTGTGCCCGGGTGGCCAAGAGGACCAATGGCATCCTGACTTTTATCAGAAATACTGTAGCCAGCAGTACTAAGAAGTGATTTTCCCTGTGTACTCAGCACTGGTGAGGCCACACCTCAGGTACTGTATCAGTTCTGCGCCCCTCACTTAAGGAAGGACATTGAGGTGCTGAAATATGCCAGAGAAGGGCAATGAAGCTGATAAAGAGTCTTGAACACAAGTCCTATGAGGAGCAGTTGAGGGAACTGGAGTTGCTTATCCTGGAGAAGAGGAGGCTCAGGTGCAATCTTATCACTCTACAACTACCTGAAAGTAGGCTGTAGCCAGTAGGGGGTCAGCCTCTTCTCCAGAGTAACAAGTGACAGGACAAGAGGACATAGTCCTAAGCTGTGCCAAGGGAAGTTCAGGTAGGACATTAGGACTAATTTCTTTACAGAAAGGGTTTATACATTGGAATGAGCTGTCCAGGGAGGTGATGGAATCACCATCTCTGAGGTGGTTAAGGAAAAGCTGGACATGACACTTGGTGCCATGGTCTAGTTGACATGGTGGTGTTAGGTCACAGGTTGGACTCAATGTTCTCAGAGGACTTTTACATTCTTAATGAGTCTGTGATTTTGTAATTTCCATGCGTCCCTTATGGATGTTTCTTGGTTGAAGATGGCCATTGAGTTGCTACTGCTGGCAGTTACTGCTGAGGTGAAAAATATGTAACTCAAGCTGAGGCTTTGTATTCCAAGACCTTGGCCACAGAACAGAGGAAGAGTTCAAAACCTGATTAAATGACCTTGGATCTCCTTCCCTGTACAAACTCTTCCATAGCACCATGAGAATGTCCCTGCCATGTTTTCTAGTTCAGGCAGGTGTTTCCTATGGGGAGGTTTTGATGTAAGCAGGCAGAAGAATGACTGAAAGGCAATAATAGGTGTCTAGAGATATCTCAGTGGAAGGTGAAATTCTTTAAGAGAAGGCAAGTTGTCATCATATGACATTTGCCAGTTCTTGTCAAGTAAGCATTTCCCATTGGAAACACTGATTTTCAAGAATGAATCATGGGGACTGGAAGGCTGGTTTCCTTGAGGGCTTGGGGGTAGAGGGAGGAGAACATAGTCTCTTGTTTTACATTATCTTGGTAATGGAAGATTTTCTCATAGGAGCTGTACCGGAAGAATGAAAAGGGATGAAATTACGGGCAAATAACAATGTTATAAATGTAACAAAGCTGCAATATGTATACTTCTTTCACTCCTGGATAAGGAAATTTCTCATCTCAGGATGTTTTAAATTTATGTACATGTATCTTACTATCATTACAAATGGAGGAGTATGAGACTTACTGCATCTTACAGCCAGAGGAGACCTCCAGAATCCATGGGTCACCCGTGGTTCTGTTCAGTTGCAGAGTTACTTTATTTCTGATAATTACCTGTCTTAAGAAAATCAAGTGTGGTTTATTTGCTCTCAGTTGCCCAATGGGGATCAAGAATATGCCACAACTTTTTGTAAGACCTCATGTGAATCTATTCTCATAAACTTGGGGGGAAAATGTTGCCTTCACCTCAAGTACACTGAAAAGCAGTCTTTTGGGAACTCATTTAACCACACAAGCCCCAACTTGTTTAGCATGTTGACTTTGTGGCACATTGACTCCGTCTGTTCCAAGCAGAAGTTCAGGTCTCTGCATGAGGTCAAAACCACCCCAAATACAAACATTTCAGAGACAAAAGTTTGCAAAGCTGCCTAGGGAGAACAAATAAATATCGGTATATTGTTTTAGAGCTCAAACTTATAAAACATATTTTCTAATCCAAGGGAAATTATATGCTACACGATTCTAAAGGCACTAGACTATTTCCACTAAAAAAAAAAAAAGTTTGTTGACTTCTTTTTATAAAAAATGAATTTTAAAAGTGCATGTCACCTTCTAAAGCAAAGAACACATTGGGTGTATCACCTTTACTTTCACTGTTGTTTTCTTCATTTGTCTGCTTTTCATTCCACATTCAGAGTGAATGCAATTGAAGTATGTGGGTCAATTTTAAAATCTTGCGGATTCAAGTATCTTCATTTTTGGTATACAGAATCTATTTTTTAAATCTGGTAACTTTTGGAAGGTCTTTACACCTATATATATAGACTCCTTCATTTTGTTAAAGCACAGAATTTCAGTTTAATTCAATTATTTTTGTAGGTCCAAAGAATTCCAGCAGGTGTGAATGTAGTTCTGTTCACAGTGACCTTTCAGGTTTTATGTTGCTTCAGTAAGACCCACTATTCTGCTATTACAATAATTTTCTGCAAGATCCTTTTAAGGCTCCATACATTTTCTACACACCACTTCTCTTGGAGCAATATTAGAGGAATGAGTATTTGCAGCAAGGTGTCTGAGGGGACAGAAACACCTGCAGATTTTCCTTAGATCCCATTAATCTTGCATGGAAAATCCTACACAAGGACTACACGCTCTGAAGTTAGCACAGATTTGCTGCTGGATTGACCTGATGTTGAGGAGTGTATTTCTTGGTGTGGGAAACTGTAAATCCACAACCTCTTTCATGCCTCACTCTAATATTGCCTGAATGGCAGCAGACTTCTCAATTTGTTGATGATGTGAATAATTCCTTTAGCAAGCACAGGTTTACATTTCAGAAGTACAAGTCCCTGTGTTCTGCTGATCTCAGTGACTTGCTGTGGCCTGCATCTCCATCACCAATGGATGTGCATTGGTTTATAGTCTTGTGTTTTGCTTTCCCTCATCTCTATACAATTACAGCAGTGATGCAGAGCTCATATACATGCCCTCAATTTCTTGCTTGTAACACTAATGATCTGGAGCATCATGCATTTCAGGTTTTTATTCTCTCCCATAATCAAGTGAGGTTGTTCTCAATGGATTTTATCCATCAGGTGACTAACATCCTTATGGACAATTTGGCATGGAAGATAGTAGTGCTGTCCCTGTTACTCATGAGGTTCTTTAAAAGGCCGCTTTAAAACAAACAAAATCAAACCATGCCCTAATTATCTTGCCTTGCTTTCCAACAGTCCTTTTGTCTCTTCAGGTCAACGGGGATGGGGGGGTTGATCCCAGAGCACAACAGAGGATGAGAAAGATGGTTTCCAATACTATTTTTCCTAAAGTTGAATTCTGTAGTAAGGTCAGATGACTGATGATGGCTAAAACCTGGAGGATGAGTCTGTGAACATTGTCTATTCAGGGCAGAAATAGCAAGCCCAGAGGGTTTTATTTCTTAAAGCCTTTTAAATTTTATTACTTGTTTCTGCTCCAATAGAATTTAATATGTGATAATGTAATGTTCTTAATTGCAGTCTTCAGAGTAAATCCTACCCTTTCTAAAGAAGAATTCCTTTAATACACAAATGATTAATGAAGAATTATAATGTAGAAGAGACAAACATAGCCATTTAATCTGATGTGCATAACACCAGACCACAAAACCTTGCTGGCTATGTCTGTACAAGGCACTTACTTGAGTTTAAACAATAGTCTATCTTTAGCTCATTTTCAAGTGACAGGAAGTCTTCTATATAGCCAGTTAAACTATCTCAGCGGTTAATTATCTTCACAGTCAAAAATGTACTCCACATTC
>NW_008682043.1:20421-24047 GCF_000695815.1 Acanthisitta chloris
GTTTCAGACTATCAGATCTCATTAAGCTTAGCTCTCCATAATTAAAGAATTGTCTGTTTTCTAAAATCTGTTCCTAACATAGGTATTTGTTACTAGTCTGAATCATGCTTGCAATTTTTCTCTGAATGCTTTCTGATTCATGCACAGCCTCTTTTGAAGTATGGAAACCAAAATGGGGATACCATCTTCCACACCTAGGAACATTGCCTCCTAGCTTTATTTGATACTTCCTCTGCTTAGATGTTCAGGGTTACATTTGCCCTCTTAGTAACAACAACTGGGTACCTATTTTCACTTGAGAACCTATATGACCATAATCTTTTCTTCAGGACACCTGCTTCTTTTGTGATGTCCCTATATCCTTCTGACTCAGGATACAGTCATCCTAGCAAAAATTTCCCTCCTCTGATTTACATTTAGGTTTAGATTAAATATAAGGAAAAAATTCTTTACTCAGTGTGTGATGGGGGACCGGCATAGCTTGTCTAGAGAAACTGTGGCTGCCTCATCCATGACAGTGTTCAAGACTAGACTGGATGTGTCTTGGAGCAACCTCTTCTAGTGGAAGGTGTTCCTGCCCATGGCAGGGTGTGGGAACAAGATGGTCTTTAAGGTCTTTTTCAATGCAAACCGATCTATGATTCTGACACTGCACTGTGTGTCCACCTTATGCCATTTTATGGGCTCTACATCTTCAGAAACTTGCAATTAAATGCTGCCTGTGGAATTATCCCTTCTTTATGTTCATTTCTGTGCACCAGAAATGTCTTGAGACACATAGTCCTGCCTCATTCCTCAGCCAGCAGCTACAGAATCTCAGAGAGGCATTTGGACATACTTGAGAATTCTCAGATAATGATCTCCCATCCTTTGAGATCACTTCTCATTTCATCACTTCTACAAAGAGTGTATCTACAGAGTATACTGCAGTGTTGTGCTATCCTACCTAGCTTTCAAAAGCTTCCAATTCACTGCAGATATCATTTGAAAGGCAGCAGCAAAAGGTAAGTTTAGCAACATAGGTTTCCTTTTGATTTCTTATCTCCCTGGAGAGATCATTCTTGCCAAGAAAAGTACTTTGTGAGACCTGAGTATCTACATAGACTGGATGTGGCACTTAATGCCATGGTCTAGTAACCACAGTAGGGTGGGACTCAATGATCTTCGAGGTCCTTTCCAACCCAGTTGATTCTATGATTCTGATTCTCTTTCAAGATCCAATTCTACTTCAGCTGATCCTGTTTACATGGCTCTTCTCATACCCATTTATCTGGCAAATTTCCCAAATTCTTCTATGGGAGAATGAAGTAATCTGTTCCACTTGAATGAGAAATCGTTGAAAATCTACAAAAATGCACAGAGCAGTGGACAAAAGAAAGTGTGAGAAGACAATTGAGGTTCAGAACACTTCACAAAAGCCCTCCACTACTTAGTGTCATTATAAACTCTACAACCTGAGGCAATTTATTAAGAGTTTGGAAAAGTGGCTTAAAGAGATGGATGTGAAGATTTCCATTGGAAATAGATTACTACTTTAAAGGTTGCAATTGGTTTTTAAAGAACAGGTTAGATGGAAATTGTGAGAGGTGAATAGATACTGAAATTTGTGGGCTGGGGGAGTGGAAGAAAATTGCCACCTACTTGAAATAAATAGCTCTTCTAAAATAATGGTGTTTAAACTTTGAAATTGTTTTGTTCTGTGACATACAGTGGGATGTTTTTAGAGTTATTTTCAACTTCTCCAAACAGGTGACATTTTTCTGCAAAATTATTTCCATAGAAAAATATGGTAATGTAACTATTCTATCCAGTGTTTTCTACCCTTGATGATGTATTCATAATAATCTTTCTTATTATTCAGCAGTTTTATCTATCCATATTAATTCGACCTGTACTACAAGACAGAGGACTTCTATAGGAACTGAGCTTCTCCTCTGTCTTTCCACTAACATTTCCTTTAAATTGATGCAATCAATTCTTGTTCAAAATCAAGCAGGTTATGACTGCTAATATTACTAATGGTAATTCAGTTGATGTTGATTTAGCCAAACAGCAGGATTTTTACATGTTATATCTGGAGATGATAGAGTATTTTTTTCTGCCTTACAGTCCATTTTACAGTAGAGATTCAGTCCTGTGTGGTGCAGGGAACATTTTTTCTGTACATCCATGCTTACTCCTTGCAGCTGCGTCTGAGACTTTGGTTGCTTGCTGAGTCAGTGCCTTTGCAATTCTCCGAAGTGTACGTTTCCTCTTCAGTCCCACCAGATGCAAGTCAAAATGATCAGCAAAATTAAAATCTTCTCAAGGCACATTTCTTGATCTTGAATCAATATTTTCCAGTAGGAAACTCTTGGAATCAGAACACCAAAGACTCATTAAGGTTGGAAAAGCCCTGTAAGACCATTGAGTCCAACTATTTATCTAACACTTCCACATCCACCAGTAAAGCATGTCCCCAGGTGCCATATCTACACATTTTTTTAGCACTTCCAGGGACAATTCTTCTGCAAAATACTTGACCAGCTTAGGCACACAGCTTGTCTTCCTGTTTCGTGTCCTGCACCCTTAGGGTTGGCAAATCTCCACAGATCACTAAACATTCCCCAATCTTCTCCCTTACCAAGCAAAATAAATCCAATCACCTCAGGTCTATGGTCTCAGCAGTGAAATATTAATATCTTCATCACTGAAGGTATGTAGGTCTGTGTCAAAGTGGCTGAATGTGAGATTTTGGGCTGTGGGACAGGAGTTCAGGAAACATCTTCCTTCATGCTTGGCAGATCATAGCTTAGAAAGAATAAAGGATAGGCTAAGGGAAGGCCATTTGATGTGGGCCATTTTTTTTTAGCCTCTCCAATCAAATCCTCACCCTCAATACTAATTTTCAGTCAACTTGCAGTCTCAGGACAACATGGTATAATTAGCCATGTTTTATCTATTTGACTTCCTAGTGATAATGATGTTCGACAGGATCATTTAGTATGTCCCTGTTGCACCTCATTTGCAGCACATTTAAGTAATTCGTAATCATGCTTGTATGGTTGCAGGGGCTATGTTCATTTAAGTACAAATGGAAGAAGGTGGAAAAGAGGACATAATCTGGGACACCTTCCAGACAGCTGTAGACACTAATCCAAAATTAGTGCAAAATTAGTAGTGTAGCCACTGTAGGCTCCTTTTAGTTAATAGTGACAGGGAGAGAACAGGTGGCCCTGCTCTTGATGATGACGACTCAGAAATTAGATGGGCTGCACTGCTTCTCTTTACTTTTCCCACTCAAAAAGCTTCAAATTGCTATTCAAAACAAATAAATACCAGAGCTAGCAGCTGTTGGCATGCACTTGGAAGGATTTTCTCAGGAAAAAGAGGGTTTCTGTCTTCTCTCTAGTCCCTCCTCATACCCCAACAATTCCTCCAAACAAGTTTAATCCACTTTATTTCACCTTTCTATTCTTTTCATAACCCAAGTACAGATCCATCAAACACAAAGCACAATTTCAATAGCAAAGCAAATAAAAATAACAGTGTAAGACAGACATTCTGGTGGATGTACTACTAATTTAGCTAAATCAATAGGCAAAGAGGCCAAAAAAATTACTACTCTGAATGATATATCCTGCTGA
>NW_008682043.1:24078-38306 GCF_000695815.1 Acanthisitta chloris
TAGCAAGCCAAAATATCATTAATTAGTGACAAAAGAGCCTCATACCTCCATAACACATTCTTGTTTTCATAAGGTTTATTTTCCTGTAAGATTTAGCAAAATATAGTCCTTCACCCTAAGCATATGATCATTGCAACCATTGTTGCCTTTCTTTTTCCACTCAGACCTTTTACTGAAATAGAGTGAACCTGATGACTGGAAAGTAAAATTTTAAAATATTTAGTATTTATTTGTTTGCCACACCCAACAACAAAAGGAGACTGGGGAGTTAATCTGTCTGTCTGAAGTTATAAAAGATATAAAAATCTGAAATATCGCCTATAACAACAATTGCATCTTCTGGAGATTGCAGAAGGGAAAGCATAAAAATGTAGAGCTGCACTAGGAGCACAAAGAACAAATCCTAGATCTACTACCACATGTACTTCGCAACGTGGACAGACCATCTGTGTCTTATCCAAATACTTGATCCCCATTTTATTCACCCACATTGTTAGTTATTATTTACATCAAACTGTCTTTGTCTAACTGATGATAAAAAGAGAATGATTGATGGGTGGAATATGAAAAGCATGCGTGACGCCAGTAAACACAGTTTTTGCAGTTTGCTGTTTGAAAACACAAACTCTTGGTCTGTTTTGCAACTCTTCCTCTAAAGAAAAGAGACTAAGAATCTTGTTTGGAGTGCCAGTCTTAACTCCCACTGGCCCTGGCAATCTGACTCACTATGGAGAACTGGTTGGAAATTTTGTGATTTCCAAAGAAAACTTCTACTTTCTAAAACTGAGTCTTCATTTTCAAAATTTCTTCAACCCTCAAAAGGTGATCAGCTGACAGAAACCCCTGCTCTAATATCTGGAATTCATTTTGATCCACAAAATAGTATTGAATCAAAAGAGTAGCAAGGGAAGCACAAAAAGCTGGGACAACTGAACAGTGAAGGGGAACTAGGAGTAAACACTTCATCTTTCCAGCTATGTCCCTCTGAAAGCAGCTGACCTCGATGGGACTGCTCCCACCCTTTGATGCTCCTTTTCCAGAATACAGAGGTTGTAGGAAAGTGGTCCCTCCATTGAAAGCAGGATGGCTGGAGAGGAAAAGGATGTTACAACCATTTCCTATCTCCACACAGAACTGAAAAGCCCTTTTCAACCTGCAGAGAAGAGATATACCCTCATTTATTGCAGGCAAGCACTTCTTAGCATTGGTCTTAGCATAACTTTTGGGTTTGTCTTCCTTAAAAACCTTGGAAGGTGCTCATGTGAAAAAAAAAATTTAAAAAGAATTATCAGATTTCTAACGAAGGGAGTTGGGTTTTTTCCACTTGATCTATTTGAAAACCTATGATACCCCATGAGGTGTTATTCACCACATCTGAATTTAACCCGAAGTGGAAGTTTCATATCCTCAGGCTCTAAGTAAACTCAGAGGGAAAAGCGAGAGGCTGTCTTAGGAAGGGACTTCAGAGTGAAGCCTATAATCAGGCCAGATAAAAGCCCAGTAGAAATGTATCCCTTTAGGGCCCAGAAACCAGGAGGAAAAGTGAGAAGTGAAGAGGAAAGTGGGTAGGTGTCAAGTTCTGGTTTTGCTGTGCATTTGACACTGGTGGTGGTGTATCACAGAGAAAGATGTCTAAGCAGCACTTCCCACCAAGGAATAAACAGGCTTGAAAAGTCCAGAGGATTATGATTAATCCTCAGAGTCCAACCCTCCATGACAAATGAGGCCCTTAGATCAAAAAAGATAACATGGCAATTCAAGGGAAAGAAAGGCAAAGTAGGTGTGGAGAGGCAACAAGCAGGAAAATAAATTCTGCTCATTTCTGTAGTGCACAATTCACATCCTGATATAAATACATCTTAACAGCCCCTGTCCCTCAGAGAAAGTAAAGCAGACAGTAAAGAAAAAAAAAAAAAAAGATCATCAGTACTTTAAAGGCCTTACTCAGGAACACACAGGGGATGTGAGAAGAACAAGAATTTGAATCCACAGACATGAACAAAGGTGTGTCCATATTGTGCAACACCTCTAAAACTCATAGTTCTGTCAGGCTTGAGGTCAGGTATGAGGATTATCTTTTTATCAGCATTCAAGACCTGCTGCTAAAGACTGTACTTACTACAGATCTGCAAAAACAAGTTGGTTAGCTATTGAAATGTGGTAATTCAAGAAACTGGGATGCTGAGAAAAGGATCTCCCACCTCAAACCAAAGGGATGTTTTGTGGCTCTTGAACAGACTCAAACGTCTAGCTGGATGCATAAATACTCAACAATTTAGTCAAGAAAGAAAAATTGACTACAAATTCCTGTACTAAGCTGTTACAGTCAGCTACATAACCTGACATCCAAGTCTTAAACCAACACCACTCTAAACCTGATTCTTTTTTCTTTAATAGTAAAACCACTGTTATAGAAAAATAAAGTCACTGTTGGGAAATTTGTTCTCTTGCCACACGTATTTTGGCTACAAAATAGTCAGCAGCACTTAGACATTAGAAAGACTTCTGAGAAGGTTAACACAGATTATTAGCCCTAAAGGGGCTGTAAGATGATGAGAAGCTGAGTGAATTGAATTTATTTCCCTTAGTGTGAATCAGTGGAGTTATGCTGAGGTTTACAACATTTGTGTTTAGAGACCTCGCCTCATCTGTATAATTGGAGGGATGTAGGGGGATTAGTTTGGATGGACAGCAAATTGCAGGAGGAGGGTGTCCTGCTCTGACAGAGGGAGGAGAGGATATATGAGGTCTTTTTATTCTGTTTTCTTTTTTTGCTGCTAGCGGATTAAGGAAAGCAAGGGCACCTAGGATTCTGCATTTGAAAGGCTGCTAGATGACTGCAAGAAACATTAGGCTGCTTGAAAATGTCAGCACTTTACACTTTATATAGGACTTAGCTGATTGCTATGGTGAAGAGAACATAAGTGATTCAAAGGTGAATCGAAGGTCTCTGTGTTTGAGATTTGAATATGAGCAGGATGGGGGAAGGGATCCTGGCTCCATAAAATGCTGAATTCATTCTTGTCTCTAAGCAGAATCTATAGAGATTTGATATATATTGCATTTTTGTATGAATTAGTTAGTAACTTAATGAAACAGCCTTTAATTTAGAATTAGATCTGGAAAGAGAAATAAGACAGTATGGCAGCTTCTTTCTGCAACATCCTTATCTGAGGCAAAAATCTGTCTAAAGAGCAAAATGGTTCTTGTTTCGTAAGAAAGAAATGGAGCTGCAGCTTAGCTAACACATGAAAACTAACACAGTGTCAAATGCTGATATAGGACACACTGTTTTCCTGTCCTGAGCACTAGCAGGTCAATAATCATCCTGATCATTTCCTATGATTTGTCTTGATCTGCTCAAGGAAAATAAACCATACATTGGAAGTTTTTTTGCTTGGATTTTACAATGGGTAGAACTCATCCTGGTTAACCACAGTAGTTTCAGAAACTCCACTAATTCACTAGTGTCCCACTACAGAGTTTGGCAACTGCAATGAGAAAACTATCCTGCATGTTCCAGATAAACACCTTAGGATACATTGCACTGTCTTTGGAAGATGCTTTTTTTAATAATCACAAACAAATAGACAACAAAATGTTATCACTTAACATTTGGTGGGAAAAATCCCACCTGAACTTTCAGTTAACCTATGGGAAGCAGTATGTGCTTTCCGTGTGTAGATTTAATAAATACATAATAACATCTTTAAAATAATGAGCTCCCAACTGGGATGAGTTAGGTGACTTTGTTTTTCAAAAATCATAGAACGGCATGTGTTGAAAGGAACCTTAAATATCAATCTTATCTCCAAACACCCGGCAGGTGAAAAGACATGTGTTGGGCCTGTACTCTTAGCTAGAAAAAGAAAAAGCAAGGGACACTGTGGAAAAAGAGGGAAAAAGAAGTCTTTTCACCTGGCATATTGTTAAAAGAGGCACATTGTCAATTTAATATTTGGCTTCAGTCCTGTCTTTCTGGGGCCTATTTTTTGTACACATTTTAAAAGCAGAGGGCTAAAACAAAGCACAATGTGGAGAACATCCATTAAAAACTTCATTATCCTTGATTAGTATAGATTAGTAGGAGAGGAAACATGATCATAATTTATTAATTACAATTATTCTGTACTTTTTTTTTTTTTTTTTTCATTTGCTCTCACAGAACTCAAGTCAAAATTTTTTGAGGACCTAGGTTTCCATCACCCAGAAGGACAGACCACTTAATGAAAACTCTAGCTTTAGATGGTGTAAGAGAAGCTCAGCGCCTCTGTTTATCCCAGGAATGGATTGTGCTTTCTAGTCTTGCCTATGTTCTTCATTTCTCACCATATAGTTGAATTGTGTTACCTGCATTGTCTCCATGCCTGGCTGAGATATAAGCCTTGATTATGATGCTACATTATGAAATGGCATCTCTGAAAGGAAAACATCTCAGGTTGGAGACTGGGCCAGGATTTCCCCACAAAACAGATTAGTCCCACAGTACATATATATCCAAGGTTCCAGCAGTTGGGTCTTAGATGGCTTCATGGGTGGTTGGCTGATGGACAAAGACCTGGAGAATCCAGCCAGCGCAGTCATATCCTGGCCGGATGTACTCATTGAAGTCACTTAGGCTGACATTTCAAGATTAACATCAAGCAACATTGTGAATCAGTGGTACAGTGATAGTAGAGTGCACAGGTGGCCAAGAAGGCCAATGGCATCTTGGCCTGTATCAAGAATAGTGTGGCCAGCAGGACTAGGGAAGTGATCATCCCACTGTACTCAGCATTGGTGAGGCCACACCTCAAGTACTATGTTCAGTTTTCGGCCCCTCACTTTAAAAAGGACATTGAGGCACTGAAGGGAGTCCTGTGATAGGCAATGAGACTCATAAAAGGTCTGGAAAACATGTCATATGACGAACAGCTAAAGGAATTGGGTTTGTTTAGCCTTGAGAAGAGGCAGCTCAGGGGTGACCTCATCACTCTACAAATTCCTGAAAGAGGTTGAGGATGGTCTCTTCTGCCATGCCTGCAGTGAGAGGACTAAGGGGAATGGCCATAAACTGAGATAGGGGAAATTCAGATTAGACATTAAGAAAAAACTTTTCACTGTTTGGGTGGTCAGGCACTGAAAATGATTGACCAGGGAGGTGACAGAGTCATCATCTTTAAGGATTTAAGAGGAAAAGCAAGCAAGACCAAAAGAGAAGCTGCTCTGGTTTATCTCACTGAAAGTCTGTGGGACTTTCCTCCACAGTAGGTTCCTCCTCGTTGTGCCATCTAAATTAGGGCAGGTATACGAGGATGATGTTAGAAACTCTTTATGTAAGTCTTGAGAGTTGCTCAAAACAGGAAAAATCTACCTTCTGGGGAACTGAACCCTCCCAAAGAACATGGCTAACTCCCAGAGTCTCTGCTATGTAGCAGGCAAGGACAACAGCAAGTATAGGGTAGCTCAGCAGATGGGAGATCATCAAAGAGAAAGCCCTTGAAAGGTTTTTTTGAGATGAATTTACTAACCAGATCTCCAGGGCATTCATTGGTTCCACTTTTACTGTTTCACATCAACTAACCATCTGCAAGCAACACCTTTAAACAACTTGCTATAATACATTTACTGGACATTTTGTTATTGTAGTATATTTGAGATATTAAAAAGCAGCTAGTAGAAGGCCATAAACAAAAACTTTATTACATACTGTATATCATAATTTTAGTATTGGAAAGCTAATCAAGAACATTAAGGGACAGCAACATTGAGATGCATCTTATTGTTGCCAGGAAGGCTAAAGGCTATTTCGCTAATAATATGCACATGGAGCCTTCACTGCACATAATGAATCATCACTACAGATTAAAGACAGAAATTTCCTTTAGTAGTGCTTGCAATAAAACCTTTTTACATTAATTTAATAATTAATTTAAAGAATTCTCACTTCAGTGGTCCTGAATACATTATTTATTAAATGACATCCAAGTATTTATTAGGCAAGTAAAAAATGATGGACAACAGAAACGGGTGGTTTCACTTTTTATTAAAAAAAAGCCTCAGCCTGTGTTTACAAGCAGGGATGGTAACCTTCTTATGTTGTTAAAACACATAAATTATCTAAAAACTCTAAATATAATTGCCCGCAGAGGGGATTCAGAATATTGTTACATTACACTTACAGCTCTGTTTATGTGTGATCTTTTTCTATCTCTGGACTTAATAAAATTTAGGTTACTAGTATGTGTGTCCAGCATTTGACAACCTCAGTCTATACATAAAGTGAGAGAACTGGCAGCAAGTAAATTACCCATTGGAGTCTTTGGAATGGGAGTATCATTGACTTAGATTGACAGTAACAACAGTAGAGCTACTGCACAATTTCAGTTCAAAATGAATTCATTAGAATACAAGGATTGTAATAGCAGGGGGATAAACATGCAAATTCATAACACCAGATACTCTTTTAAGTTTCTGGAAGAGTCTAAAACCTTACCACTGGTTAAATTGCCCAAAGACAGCAAGGTTGAAGTTTGTCCTACAGTCTCTAAGCAACACATGGGGTTTAGGAGGCCAAGGGAGCTTGGCTTCGACTTCAATGACTTCATTTACTGTATGCATTGGGTCTAAAAGGCCAAGCTGACAATTTTGCTATTAGTGATTACGAAGCAGATCAATTAATAAAGATATATTATTTTCCTTCTCATGCAATAGTTTACAAACAAGCTATTTAAGAATTGTAAAAATAATAGTAATGATTTTTGGAAATATGCTTTGTGGGGGAAAAAATAATCAAAATTTCTAGCTTTCCTTTGATCAATATTGCTCAACTTGTTTACATTTAATGTGGAAAAACATTTTACTTCCTGGGCTGGGTTCTTTGTCTTACAAAATTCTGCAGGTTTTCACTTGTAATAAAGCATTCAGTTTCCATTCCAGTGTTGTTGGAAAAACCTTGAGACCTTGATATATTCATAAAGGATAGGGTTTGCCATATGAAAGTTCACAACCTGTGTGTTCTGCTCTGAATGTATTCCACCTGCTTGTGCCACTGCATATTTCCAGATCATCAAGGAACAGGTGAAAATGTGATCTTAGCTGAAATGCATTTTTTCTGGATACACTCAACTTGTTCTCTCCAGTCCAGAAACAACACCCACAGCTTGAAGAACTAGGAGGAACACATAAATACTTAAAACCTGGTGGGGTCTATTTGGACCCAAGAGTTCTGTCAAGAGACTCCAGAGTTTACAAGGAAGTAGTGTTTTCCAAATGTATTAAACATTTGAGGTTTTTATCCTATATTGGAAAACTATAGCACAGCAAAAGAGATTGGAAAAGTGTTTTTAATGACAAAAAATCCGTTGTCCATCTAAGGCATTGAACATTTTTTTGCATTCAAAACTATATGATTTAAAATTGCACACTTACTCATATTTTAACCTATTTTCCTGTAAGAAGTCTAAAGTAAAAAACAGGCTGGCATAACATATTAGCAAACCAGAATTTTAGCAATACCCTGAATCACTCTTGGATCAATTAATCTTGTATTAAGTGAAAGGCCCAAATCATCTCCATAAAACTTCTCTGTCATAACTTGCCCACCTGTATTTTAAATAAAAATCATAGAATATCCTGAGTTGGAAGTGGCCCAGAAGGGACCTAGAAGCTGTCCTAGAAAACTAGAAGCTGCCAATTTTGAAGTGTGCATCATAGAATCATAGAATTGCTAAGGCTATAAAAAGCCTCCAAGGTAGAATCAAAGAATCATAGAATCATCAAGGCTGAAAGAGACCTTTTAGATCATCAAGTCCAACTGACAACCCAGAACCACCACTGTAAACCTTAAACCATCATATCACCCAGCACCAGATCCAGACACCTCTTATATATCTACAGCAATGGTGACTCTACCACCTCCCAGAGCAACCTATTTCAATGCCTGACAACTGTAAGAGTGAAGATTTATTTTCTAATATCTAATCTGAATCAACTCTGTCTCAGGTTAAAGTAATTTCCTCTAGACCTCTCACTGTAGGTATGGTGGAAGAGACCAGTCCCCATCTCACTATGATATCCTTTCAGATAGTTGTAGAGCACAAGGTCACACCTGAGCTTTCTCTTCTTGATCCTGAAGAAACCCAGATGGTCATGACCTGCCATGAGCCTGGAAGTTAAAGTTGGATACTGAAAGGGGGTCACTAAGGAGTTGCAACTTGGTGCTCTTGAACACTCTCGGTATTTCTGTGATATAGAATCACAAAATCATGCCAGTTGGAAAAGACCTCTGAGGTCTTCAAGTCCAAGGTAACACCACCATGTCAACTAGATTATGGCACTATGTGCCATGTCCAGTCTTTCCTTAAATACCTCCAGTGGTGTTTGCTGGTGATTCCACCACCTCCCTGGGCAGCCCATTCCAATGCCTAATCACCCTGAAATTCTTAGTCCAACCTGAACTTCCTCTGGTGCAGCTGAAGACTACGTTCTCTTGTTCTCCACTAACTGTGTGGGAGAAGAGAGTGACCCCCCCACCTGGCTGTGGCCTCCCTTCAGATAGTTGTAGAGAGTGATAAGGTCACCTCTGAGCATCCTCTTCTCCATATAAAACAACCCCAGCTCTCTCAGCTGTTCCTGATAGGACTTGTGTTCCATACCCTTCACCAGCTTTGTTACGAAGACTACGTTCTCTTGTTCTCCACTAACTGTGTGGGAGAAGAGAGTGACCCCCCCACCTGGCTGTGGCCTCCCTTCAGATAGTTGTAGAGAGTGATAAGGTCACCTCTGAGCATCCTCTTCTCCATATAAAACAACCCCAGCTCTCTCAGCTGTTCCTGATAGGACTTGTGTTCCATACCCTTCACCAGCTTTGTTACTCTTGTCTGGAAATGCTCCACCATCACAATGTTGAAGTGAGGGACCCAGAACTGGACACAGTACCTGGAGTTTACTCACCAATGCTGAGTACATGGGGACAATCACTTCCCTAGTACTGCTAGCCACAATATTTCTAATAGAAGGCAGGATGTGGTTGGCCACCTTGGCCACCCGAGCACACTGCTAACTCATGTTCAGCTGCTGTTGACCAGCAGGTCCAGGTTTTTCTCTGCTGGTCCACTTTCAACTGCTCTGCCCACAGCCTGTACCACTACATGGGGGTTTTGTGGCCAAAGTATACTATACAGCACTTGGTCTTGTTGAAATTTATGATTAGACTGGATATCTTCCCATCAGTCATCCTGTTATTTGGGTCCTTGAAGAGCTTCTGTGATGTCTGATTGTTTGCATCCCTGAAGAACTTTCCCAGCATCTTGCTGAAGGTCTGGTAATTTTTATGGTATTGCAGTCTATGCTGTTCCTTTCATCTCCCCTGATGATTCTTAAGGAATAATTAGAATAATTGCAAAAAATCAGAAATAGGGAGTGATTTTCACTCCACTGTAGTGTGAGAAAAGGAGAACTAATATGTGGCAATGGATAGCAATTCTTCTGATTTTACTTAGAATATAGGTCTTTTGTTAACCATATAAGTAATCTCTAGGGTAGATGGGGTCAACTCTCTGAAAAACTCAGATTTTTTTCTGCTAGAGTTTTGAGAATTGTTTTGTTATTGTTTTAGCGTACTAGATTGAGACATTTTATTACAAAAATGTTAAATAGCTGCTCCAGAGTTAATTGCCTTTATCTTCAAAAGCTTGTTAGATACTGTGTGTGAAGAAGTTGTTTTTCTTTCCTCTGCCCTCTGGAAATCTGACAAAGGCAGGGTAGCACGATGGGTAAACTTTTCCCTCAGTTTTCCCTGCAGAACCATTCAACCAGCTTAATTGATTCTCCCACTTGACTCTGTAACACAAGTGTTGGTTGTGACAAGTTTATGCTTATATATAAAACTGAAAAAGTGATATACAAGAGACGCTTGTGACTTGCGGTCCATTATGATTATTAAGTTCTCTGAAGTCCTCTAATGAACAATCTGTCATTTACAAGTTAGTAGCACATTATCACTTAATGTGCTGAATACTTCTGTATTGCTAAAAAGCTAAGTAATAATCCATTAAGCAGTCTGTCCCACAATAACAGATCTTTACCGGGCTTGGATGGAGGGCTAACAGGAATCTCTGAGCTTTCTGTATGTCTTTTGGGTTCTGTTTCTTACAATAAATTGTCCTCACGCACTGGAAGTCTTGGCACAATAGCTCATGTCCAGCTCATTAGTGTATTTATGTGTCACAGATGATGCCTGCCATGTCTATCTACTGTCATCCTCTGGCACGTTATTGTAATTTATTGTCTGGAAAAATCATCTGCTTGCATGTCTAAACTTGTGTTTTCAGCTCTATGTCTGCGGATTACTTTTGAGAGTTGTCTCAGACGGCTTCGAACTGTGTGCTTGATTTTCTAGTGGCATTCAGTGTGGAAAAGTTTTGTAAGTGAGCCAAATTACCTTTAAATCCTTCCTGTTAAACTTTCCCACACTGGTATCTATAAGCACCCCCGAAAATTCTCCTGCTGCAAAGAAGCAGCCTACCAGATCTATTTTTTTTCCATTCTGTGGCCATTTCCAGAAGTTTAGCTTATCTGATCATATTGCTGGCTACAAAGTGGTTTTCACTGGTTTAAATTTGCTACTCTCAGATAGATTTCAAAGATTACTCATTACTAGACAAAAATTGCCCAGTGAACACTTTGGGCATTTTATGTTTCAGAGGGAACTTTCCAGATGCAAATCATATCAACAAAAATTTTTATTAAGGGCACACTCATAATTTATCAAGGGTACAAAGTTATTTATAGTCAATCATTTGATTGTTACCAACTCAAACAAATAAATAGATGAAGTAGTGTAGATAACATATTTTATTGATGTTTATACCCATCTTTATCAGATGTCACTTCTGTCAGCAGCAAGCTTAAAATATCTACTGATAGTTTTTGAATCTTTTAGCACTGTTTCACATTAGCACCTTTCAAAAAATATTGATCTATTCATTATGGCAACTTTTTATAAATGCTTCTAAAATCATCTACACTTGCTCGCTTTGGGGTGTTTATAGGGAAACTTATACCAGCATGTCAAATTCTGTGACAGACTTTTCCTTAAAGCAGACATAACAATGTGGTTTTGTCATGTAAAATCATACTCAGTACATAAGAGTTTTGGTGATGAATTTTAACTTTGGGCTGCTGTTAATTCTTTTATACACACTCAAAGTGATTAAAATACATCAATATACCCAGCTATAAAAGTTGTATATGTTGTCTTGTGGGTTTGTGTCTGGAAAAGTAACAGTCAGTTGCTCTGGGTAATAGGACAATTTCCCCTTCAGCTGGATTTTTATGAAGATTTTATCCTTTATACATACATGTATTTAAATAATAAACAAATTTGGAGAAAATATAAGGTGAATTTGTGCATATATGACACACATATGTACTTATTGATAATTGCCACGACCTATATGTATGCGTAGCTGCATCTAAGTAGCCCAAAGCAAGAGTACATTCAAATTTAACTCAGCAGTTATGAAGAAATCTTGAACAAACACAGTTCTTAAATTTAAGTGCTAGGTTATGATATACAGTCAAAGGTAATAGAGGTACGGAAAAATATCACCCCTCAAAGTACAGTGTAAACAAAATGATTAGCAACCTACCAGACTCAGAATAAAAAATAACAACAACCTTGATACATAAAACAAGCAGACTTCCTTTGGCTCCTAAATAAATACCAGCTTGTCAGACTATTTGACTATATGAAGCACCTGGCATGCTCTTGATACTCTCCAGGTTGTAAATTATAATGAGAAAATTTCACAGACCTGAGTTCAGTGACCCATGTGGTTCTCTACATCTCTGTGTTCCTGTGATTAACTATTCAAACAAGATCTACAGAACCTGGTCTAACTGATCTGCTTATCTTCAGATGCTCAGGAATACCTCTCCATCTGTTTTCCATGTTTCCATTCCCATGGCACCTGTGATAATTAAGCATTAAAAGCACAGGCAAGAGTTCAGCCAGCCTGCTTGAGCTATTGCAGCCCGAGCTTCACTTCAGACTCAAACCTTTAGACGTACTTCTGCCTTTAATAAAGCTTTACTTGATTTTCAGATGCTGAACCTTTGTAAGGTTATGAAGTTCAATGGAGATGATCTACACCCAGGAGGTCAAACAGGTCACCAGCTAGGTCTTGAGAGGGTTTCTTGGCTAGGAGTCTGTGGTTTAGGCACCAGTTAGGTGTTCAGACATCCAGATATTGAAAGATAGATGTCTAAACACGATCAAAATCCCAAGTGTCTGTATTCATATAAAGATTATTCCTTCTATTATTGCAAAAGGCATCTCCTCCAAATTTCCATTGCTTTTCATAAGCTCAAATCTTTTTGCAAAGCAGGTACACAGAGAATACCTGAACCAAAAGGCTAGGCAGTGAAGGAGGTAGTTTGCCACATGGGAAGCAGTCGATTAAGAAGACCTTCATACTCTGTTTTTTTTCTTCTTTGCAGTTCAGAAAACACGTTTATTGAAGAATACTTATTGTCTATTGGATACAATACTTTTCACCTGTTTTATTACAAGTGCCCTTCCTCTTCTACCCCCTTGTGTTCACATTCCACTGCTTTGCCTGTGTTTACTTCTCTAAACATTTGCCATTAAGATATTTGAAAAGGAAGGGGAAAAAAAACAATAAAGAGAGAGATCCATGTGGCTTTCAGGAAGAAAAGACTTAAACAGGCTGAGAATTATTTTATATATTGATTTGTCTTTTATGCTGTTAAGAAATCCTTAAGTGCTAAACATTTTTTTTGCCATACATCATGCACACTCTCACACAGAAGCAGTCTTTATTTGACCTCTTAATCAACATGAGTGCCGGTGCAGGAAAAAAGGAGATACAAGATAGCTTATATAAATGCGAAGTTGGCTCTGTTCCTCTGAACCATCTGCACTTCTAGCCATGGTCAGACTGAATGTCTGCTAATGGACCCCATCTTCTATCATCCATTTATGTGTCCCTTGTTCTCTTCTTTTTTCTTCTTTTTTTTTAAAGTGAAAAACAAATGGCATTGTTGGACTTGCTATGCTTCAATGCAGCTGTGAATTGCAGGCCTAGAAAGGCAGCCAAGGAGAAGTCAGGCAGCAAAGCCTTTCTGCATACAGAAGCAAGGCCAAAACTGCTGATTTGGCTTCATTCTGATACAATATATTTTTGTAATCAAAAAATTTTAATATGATCCTTAGAGGACAAATTTTGAGCTAGTGCTTTTTCCATTTCTTTTCTTCATTCTCCACCCTTTACAAGCAAAGAGGATTGTTGAACTTTTTCTTGGTTATAATTGTTGGACATTGTAACTTGTTAATCCCTCTGCAGATAGGACAAAACCTTAAATTAAAGTAAGTGATATGTGTCTGATTAGACAGTGGCCAGGATCAGTTTCCTGGAGGAATAGGCTTTGGCCTCAGCGGTGCTTTGATAGCAGTGAAAGGTGTATTTTGTGATAAGCAGTAGAGGGGAAGTGTAGAGGAGCCAGAAAAACAAGACCTTGAGTCCAACTGAGATCTCCAGGTACTCCTGTATTGTAAATAACAACTAAGCATTGCTCCCTAAAGCTGCATATGTATCTTCAGTGCTTCCTCTCAGAGCCTGGGATTTTTTGGGGTTGTTTTTTTTTTGCAACAGTCTGTCTTTGTGATGCTAGTTTTGCCTGTGATTAAAAGACTTCAATAGTCTAGTATTGACTTATTGTCAACAGCACTGACCCATTGTCAACAGCTTTCACGTACAACTGTAAGGATACTACTCAGCCTCGCTTTTTCCAGGCTGTGTGAGTAAGACCCTGCTCTGATCTGCAAATCACACAGCTAGGTTAGTGCAGCATTGGGTGAAGGTCCTATATTAGGAGATGTACATGATCCTGGGAACACCTCTTCATTCACAATGCAATGAGGGTTTGGACCTAAACCTGACTCATTCTCTGTGAGGTCTCTCACCTTGCTGAACCCTTCCCTATAATTTTTCTTTTTGCTCATGGTATAAAAGCATCAGGCATGTCACCCCAGGACTGAGTGACTTGGGAAAATACCAAGAGCAGGAGCAACGGCTGAAGTGTCAGGACCTGCAAGAGTCTTCTGAGGGTGCAGGTCTTGCCTCCTCCTCACACAACAACCCACCACTCTTCTCACCATTATCTCTTTCTTTGTCAGGAAAAGGAAATCACTCAGGAAAAGCAAGTGACTGTTTCAATTAAGT
>NW_008682043.1:38401-50066 GCF_000695815.1 Acanthisitta chloris
TCAAAAAGGCAGCATGGAAAGATAAGATTTCAGAATTCCTCTCGGTGCCTTTAAACTGTTAAACTGTTAAACTAACATGTTTATAGGTACCTAACTGGTGTCTAAATCACAGACTCCTAACATGTTTATAGGTTAACAGGGGAAACACCTCTTCTAAAATCTACCTATGACCTGTAATTGACTTTATATTTTGATATACTCACACCATCATAATTTTCCCCCCATGAAATTTGAAGTTTGGGATCTTCAACGGTATCAAGGTTTTCATTAAAAATTAGTAAGAGTTGGTTTCTACATACCTTGGAAGGTATTGAATGAGATTCTTGAATTAGAGACTCCAAGTCCATATTTCGCAACCTACTCATGGATTCTCATTTTCAAAGGTGCCCAGCACTTAATAGTCCTTACTACTGTCAGCAGAGGGTGTGATGTGCCCAGCGCTCCTGGAAAGGAAAGCTGCAGTCAACACTGAGCCCTGTCTGACCCATGTTATGGCCAGGTGAGAAAAAGCAGTTCTCTTTTGTATTGCTCTCCTCCTTGGTGCATGCTTATTTGAGTGCACAATCCATTCCCCTCCAAGCAAGTCACAAACAGAGGCACTCAGCACAAGGGGCTGTCCTCAAATGAAGTACACTTTACAGTCAATTAACCTTGCAGAAATTAGTACATTTTCCCTCTACATCCTTTTCCCACAAGATATCTCTGTGAGTGTGTCTGTGCATGCATGTGACCTTTTGGATGATCTTATTTTCTGGGCAAAATGCCAAATACTACACTTCCTTACCACCCATGGGCTGTTTCAAGCCTTGGTGAAGACAGCATGTTAGATCCATTCTTTCTGTAATGACTGACTCAGACAGCTTTGGCATAGGGGGGAATTTGTTTGGAGTTTCTAAAAATTAAAAATAATTACAATGAGGAATTGACTGAGTGGAGGCCACTTTCGCATGTCCACATGTTAAGCCTTGATTAGAGGTGAGTGAGACATGTTCCCAGACACATTTTAACTGAGGCTGGTTGAGCCAGCACTAGTCATATATTTCTGTGACAGGTGTGCATTTCCCAGCAGACCCCAGCCTGACACCTATTCATGAGCTGCTCTCCCCACAGCCTTGCCTTTGAGGCCTCCAAGGCCAGGTTTCAAAATTGCTTCCTTCAATTTAATCCAGAGTTGAACAGAACTAAAACAACTATAGGAATCTCAGTGGTGAAGAGTGCCAAAGTAAATTGCTGGTATAGCTTAGAAGTTAGAGATGAACTGTGCCTCCTCTTCCACTGTTCTCCTGAAGCCACAGGGGTTGATTTATATCTATAGGCAGATTCTACTTGTGAGAAAAATCACACAAGCTTACATTGCCAGGAATAACACCATTACCTTTAATGGAAATAAGTAATTCATGACCCAAAGCTCTGAAATAGTTGCACACAATGTGTTGAATACATAAAGTCTAAGGTTTCTTTCTAAAGAAATATGCTGGGGATTTTGTTCCAAGTGGGGTAGGGGGGTAGGAGAGCATGTTGGGCCAGGGAAGGGAAAAAAGAAAGGAGAGAATTATTTTGTTAGGCCTTCTCTTTCCTGTAGAAATCTTTCTTGTGGAAGTGCTGGTTTGAAAACAAACCAGTGAGAGACTCCAAGTCAGAAATACAATTTAATAAGAAAAACAAAACAACAAATGCAACAGTACAGAAAGAAACCACTGAGCAAGTCAGAAAGTAACCTGACACCCTGTCAGTCCAGTCAGGGTTAGTAGTCTGATTAAATGGTGCTGCAGTTCTCCTAGAGTGATGGGCCTGTTGAAGCAGTGACCCCGAAGATCTGGTCCTCTCCTGAAGGTACCGCGGCAGCTCTTGTCCTCTGAGAATCCAGCAGGCAAAGGGCATCTGTGCTGGTCCAAACCCCAGCTTATATCCCTGTGGGAGTGCTTGGCTCCTCATCCCCATGTGGGTATGCTTGGCTCCCCTCACTGGGGTGAAGCATCTCACAATGGGACGATGTAACTCTGTGCATACCCTGGGTCCCAGACAGCCCATTAAACAGAGACAGCCCCTGCGGGAGCCATCAGGGACGAGATGATAAGGATCACAGCCCCACCTGATTTAACAGCTTGTGGAGATGATTATAGAATATATACTGCGTGTTACCCCCTACATTGTAACCTAGGACAGGAATCATCATGTACTAGTTATAAAAGCAAAAAGTAGGTTGTGGATAAGACTATGAATAAAGCAGGAAGGTTAATTCCCATTAAAAAAATAATAGTAATTGCTGCGAAGTTCAGTAGTCAGTGTAGAAACAATAAGATCCTCACCAATCCCTGGTTTCAGTTATATCAAATTATTAATTATAACGGATTCTCTATGTATTTGAAAAAATCTACCCAACAGTCATGGTTATAGACCATGCACTGACAGGAAAGCAAACAGCTAAAACCATGAGTCTGTCCTTCCATAAAGAAATGTTTGACCAGTTCCCCTACAAAAACAAGAAAATGGGGCTAAAACCATGAGGCCTGTCTGTATGCACTAGATACACTCCAGCCCTTATCTTATACCACTGAATTCAATAAGAATATGGCAAAGCCACTTTGTGGAAGAGACTCTTGACTGGGTTTTATATATTTCTTTGTGCTTTTTAATATTCTTGTCCAAAGCTTTATGCTATTATATTGGTAATTGCAACAAATAGGATTAGTTTAATATTAATTTTGCATCTGTGTCACTACACATCTCTCAAAATATACGGAAAACTTACTACTTGATTCAAATTCACAGGAACATGCAAATCTGTGTGAGTAGCCCAGAGAATACAGGGAGTGCTACAATATGAAGTGTAATTAAGAGTGATAGATGGAGGAATGTAGAAAAAAATCCCCACAAAACAAAATTAAACATGTGCCATGGCACATACTGAAGGAAGTATTCATCGATTTTAAATTACTTCTTTTTACCCCCTACAGTGCAATTCATACAGCCTTGAAATTACATACCCTGTCATATGAATAACTAAACAGGCACAAACAGGATTGAATTCTGGAACTGCGGGTGTGCAGACAACTCCTCCATAATTTAATTTTTTTTAAAAAATTTCCTAAAGAATCATGTAAAGCTATATACTGTATAAAGTATCATCTAAACCTCTATGCTATATAAAGTGTCATATAAACCTATATAAACCTAATAATGATCTCAAATGAGGGTAGCATCTGTTGTCAAAACATGAGAAAGAGAAACAAAGATAAATGTTTCCTCCTCTGACCATAGTGAATACCCAGGGTACCTTAGTGATGATATAACTGAAACACAGGTATTTGTACAGGGCTTAGTGGAAATACTCTAAATGGTATTTCTTCCATGAATGGCAGATCCCATAGCTTGGGATTAAAAAAATAGATAAAATTATAGGTTCGTGGCCAGCTTCAAAACTCATAACCCTTTTTGGTGAAGAAAAGTATTAAAACAGTAAATTTCAAAGATTTTGAGCATCAATTACTATAAATTAGATTGCCGCTGAATATTGTGCTATTACTGTACTTATGGTTACAACTCAAGATGGAAATATACAATTATTTGGCTGATTTTACCTTTCAGTGGTTTCTTCCTCTTTTTTCTTTTTTTTTTTTAATACCAAATTTAACTGCTGTTCTAACAGCTCATTTCCTCATTATAGAGTGAAAGGTGAATGATTAAAGACACAAAAAAGAAAGTGAATTTAGCTCTTCTTTCTCAAGTCCAAATCACATTGATATTTTTACATCAGTGATCCTCAGCTTCTCTAGCTTAGGAATCATGAAATGAATTATTCATTGTATTGCAATGTTTTCCAGACACCCAGCTGTACTGACTGTGTTCAGTGCACACTTAGTCTTTCTCTTTCTTTCATGAACTGAGTCTAAATTGAGGAGATAACAAGTAAGGGGAGACAACTAGCAACAAGTCATTTGTTTTAGAAGTTAAACATGGATCTTCCAGTCCAGCATGGACTGGACACATTAGCCCTGCTTTTGCCTGTGTATTGAAGATGTTTGGAGGCCTTGTAGAAATGATTGGGCACTCTGTTTATTACTGAGATCACTAACAAATTTGCCACATCCTATTAAGTGTTGAGGTACTATAGTATTTAACTCAGTCAAAAATCCTCACCAGATGAAAGAGTCCAGCAGAATGACCTTGAAATCCCCTTGCCTTCATTTTGACATCTTATCAGTGTTTCACCATTCCTTCTTAATATATGACAGAGAGTTTCATAATTCATTTCATCTATCAAACCCAGCTATGAAATTACTGGAGAAATACTCATAGACACTTCACCCAGAGAAAATTTGTACTTAGAGGCTTGAAATGGACTTACCCATGGAAACCATTTCTAATGATTCAAATGGTCAAGCTGACAATGAGCAGAGTGCTTCATACCCAGCAGAATGCAGGACACAATGTGGCTAAACCATCCTTAAAATAACTTTCTTCAGTTTAAGAAGAGTCAGAGACAGGCTCTTCTCCTCTCAAAATCAAAACATCTGAATCCTTTTCAAACAGCCTTTGTGTTCTCTGAAGTGACTTCTCTCATCCTACAGGATTTGTTGGCAATTTGGTCAGATTTTAAAGCACTTTCATTAAGCCCTACCCTGTAGCGCTCCTACTTACAGGGTCGTGGGCAGGGATGTGGTCTATCCTCAGGAACCCTCCTCACAGAGCAAAAGGGTGAACAGGAGGCATGTCATTATGGTGGCAGTTGATCAGGACAGTTCTTATAGCTCTTCTTTGGAGATTTGATCTCTGCTTCTGCACACACCAGAGTCTCATGCTGTTGACCCTCAAGAGAGTGAATAGTAGAGCTATTTCACTGCTGCTGGATTTGAGCCCTTAACTTGGATTGAAACTTGGAAATGTTAAGCTTTTGATTACATGTGAACATCTATAGAGTTGTAGAAGCAAGATGTGGTGAATCTGTTCTTAAGGGAATTTTCTGCAGCTTTTCACTGTCCTTTTTACACATAATACCAGGTCCATCCACCATTTTAGGTGAATAGTTATCAGTTCAGGAAAAATATATTTAGCAATAACTGTGGGGAACAGCCACCTGCAATGCTGCTGCTAAAACCTAAATAAACCTGGTCTGCATAAGCAGACAATGTTTCCTTCTCTTTTGAGAAATCCTTTGACTTCACCTATACCGTCCTACTACTGAAAATACCATGATACTGTAGCACCAAAAATATCTGAATAAATAAGGTTGTCTAAATCCTCAGGTTACTAAAGTTTCAAGCTTTGGATGCATCATCCTCCTGAATACAGTCACTGTCAAAGGGACCTGATGGGCAAGAGTAAACACAGTTGTATAGTTCTGGCATGGAGTTAGCCTCAGTCAGCCAGAGAGGGATGCGGACAGAACTGGTATTGCAGTGTGTCTTCAAAAGCAAAGCATAAGTGCTTTTTCAGTTCTGAACAAATTATTGTGTGGTATAATATTGCCATTGCAATTAAACTGTTGAGCCTGAAACCTCAAGGTGTAAATGTGGGTTTCACCTGCTTGTAGATAGATTACATTTTCCTTTTCCTGGAATGCAATTGTAGCAAATGACAGATCAACATAGATTCTCTTGTGATTTATAGCATAGCTGACACCACAGCATGTGATCACTTGTGGCAGGAGACATGTATGCCACTAGTCTGAGTTACTTAGGTTCCAAATCTTATAATTTGTTGGCAGAAATCTTACGACTCCGTTAAGTTGTGCTACACTGTATGGAAAATAGGCATACTAATCATCTTCAGTTACAGCCGATATTTAAAAGAACAATGGTCTCTAAGATATAAAAATAGTATACTCAATCTATTCTGCTGTTTCTCATTGTTTTCCATAAGTGTAGATAGTTCATGGTTTATTCTTGGTTTTCATCTTTGTGTGTGCCCCAAAACTAGATGCCAAACCTCTTCAATATTGAGAGATTTTGTAGGGTGGACTAAATGTCTCTATGCATCTGACACCCAGAATGCAAAAGGCATGAGCTTACTTCTTTCGGTGTACAAGAAACAAGAATTTTACATAGGATACCCTGAGTTTGAAGGCACCCACAAGGATCAATGAAGTCCAACTCCTGTGTCACTTGTTGGATTGTGCCGTATCTCTAAGGGTGAACATACAGTGGGACTTTCCTGTTTCATTTTGCATAAAATAATGAAAAACTCAGATAGTTCAAAAGAGAAAAATTAAGTTGGTTTTTTCAATGTATTGTTCAAAGGCATTTTAATACTTCTCAGGATAATTCAGTATTTCAGAGGAAAAACCATTAATTTGATTTTAGGAGGATTTTTCACTCCCACAAACATTGTACAATGCTAATTAAATTATGTATTTGACCTTCAGTCACTACTCAGTGAGAAACTTGCTGCCATGATGGCCTGACAGTTATTTGTATTTATGACTGTAGAGAAATATAAAGCTAAGGTGCCATGGTCTAGTAATCATGGTAGGGTTGGACTTGATGATCTTTGAGGTCTTTTGCAACCCAGTTGATTCTATGATTCTAAGCAAAAGAAAGATGGGAAAAAAACACTGACATTGTGTTTCAACTACAAATTTAAACCACCAGAAGAAAGAGCTAGGATTTCATGAAATTTGTTATTTCATCAAGTGCTTATCTGAAGCAATAGAGCAATCCCATAATTATAACTATATCTCCTCTATCTCCTCTACTTTTCATCAGAAAACAGTACTTTGGCACTGATTAAAACCTTATTCCTGGTAATGAAGGGAGATAAATGGTTTGGAACATTTTAATTTATTCGTTGGGGTGGTGTTTGTTTTGTATAGCATAAAACCAAACTGAAATTCCCATAAATTGTCTATTCCTGGATAATGTACCATGGACCAAAGATCTTAGATCCAGTACTCAGTGAAATTGGTGTGCCCACAAATTGCATCCCAGAGAAGCTAAGGGTGAGTTAAATTTACATACAAAGAATATATCCACAGTGCAGGAGTGCTTCAAGCCCTCTCACCAGGTATTGTTAATAGTGATTCTGGTTATGGAGCAGATTTGAGCAAGGGTATTCCCAGCATCTCAGCTTTATACGTTTTTGTGCTCTCTGACCATACTCCTCAGTTCTAGTGTGGTCACTAATCTGCAGAACATGGTGGCATGGGTACAGCTAATTCTGCTGTTCACTGGTAAAACAAGTTCAGGCCACTCTGTCCCTTGGAGAACTGGTGCAGAGCATTGCAGAGAGGAACATGAGTAATGAATGGATGGAGTGATGGTGTAATTATATCTGACATATGTTGTTAAAAATCAAACCTGACAGAAGTCCAAGAATTATTTTACACAGCTCTGTGCAGACTGAAATGTCCAAGTCTTTCACATAAAATGTGAAACCAAAACCCTGACTCTTCTTGTCTTTAATGAACTTACAACCATATTTTAAATAACTGAGCTGTGTGTGTGAGGACTAAGACCAAAGATTTTCTTATCAGGGGAGTAAGATATACATTAAAAAAATGTGGGTAGATTGAGATTTTCCCTCTCTTAAGGATGCAATATAGAGCTGTGATCACTAGGTGTATAATGCTGGCACCTGGACTATTTCTGTCACCCCAGCAACAAGCTAAGAGAATGATGATCAGATTAAAAAAATAAAAAATAAAAAAAAAACACAGAAAAAAAAATAAACAAAACCCCCAGAGAAATAGTATCTTCATGCCTTCCAGAACTTTGATCTCAAAAATATGGAATGATGCTGCTGGCTCTTGATGGAAGCTGTTCAGATTCTCTGCTGAATGTGGAGAGAATAAAAGTAATAGACAGGAAGTCTGCCTGGAAGTCAAATCATAGAATCATAGAATCACAGAATCATTTAGATTGGAAAAGCACTCCAATATCATCTAGTCCATCCATTCCCCAGCGCTGCCAAGCCCGCCACTAACCCATGTCCCCAGGTGCCACATCTACATGGCTTTTAAATCCCTCTAGTGATGGTTACACCATCACTATCCTGGACTGTCTGTGCCAGGGCTTGACAAAATTTTCAGTGAAGAAATTTTCCCTAATATCCAGTTTGAATCTCCTCTAACACAACTTGAGTCCATTTCCCCCTGTCCTACCACTTGTTACATTTGAGAAGAGACAGATCCCCAGTCAGTTACACCCTCTTGTCAGGGAGCTGTACTGAGTGAGACAATCCTCCCTACGCCCCCTTTTCTCCAGGCTGAACTCTCCCAGCTCCCTCAGCTGCTCCTATCAGACTTGTCCTCCAGATCCTTCCCCAACTCTGTTGGCCTTCTTTGGACACACTCCAACACCTCAATGTCTATTGTCATGAGGTGCCCAGAACTGACCCCAGGATTCGATGTGCCTGGTCAGTGTCCAGCACAGGGGGACTGCCACTGCCCTGGTCCTACGGGTCACATTAGTGCTGATACAAGACAGGATGCTCTTTGCCTGCCCATGCTCTCGAATACGAATCCAAAAGATATTCTCCTTAACCATCCTTTTGTTGTTGATGTATTTGTAAAAGTATCTTTAGTTTTGTTTTATGGCAGTAACCAGATTAAGTTCTAGCTGGGCTTTGGCCCTTTGAATTTTTTCCACACACAACCTCACAACATCCTTGTAGTTCTCCTGAGTTGTCTGTCCCTTCTTCCAAAGGCCATAAACTCTTCATTTTATCACTGAGTTCCAGCCAAAGCTCTCTGTTCAGCTGGGATAGTCTTCTTCACTGCTAGTTGGTATTTTAGCATACGGGGTCAGGTTGTTGCTGTGTCTTTAGGATTTCATGTAGAGATGTGCTGGTTGCAACAGTGTACCCTGTATACCTGCCCTGTTGGATGTGCTCCTGATACCTAGTGCTCCCTAAGGGTTTCTTTTATTGGGCAGAGGAGCTTGGACACTCTTGGTCCTGACTTGGGTTCTGTCATCATGAGCTGACAAGTTGTGTTGACTGACTTGGGTCCAGTTGCATGAGCTGTGGGTCTCCTGGCAACTCTTTCTGCTCTCACTGACATTCCCCCAGTTTGGAAACCACCCCCATGCATGGCATGAAAGTGCTCCACCGCTAATTGTGTGCTGTTCTCCTTGGCCAGCTGCTCTCCTTGGCAACTGATTATGACCTCCTTCCTGTCCTTATTTCACCACGGTTTTCCTTGGAAATAGAATTATACAGTGTGTCCTACTCTGAGGGCAGGGTTGGAGTAGGTGACCTCCAGAGGTCCGTTCCTCAAAATTACTGCAAAATTCCATGATTCCCTCCTAAACTGTTGTGTAATAGCAATAAATATCCATCATACTTGGCCATAATCCAGTTCATGCTGGTTTGTTATTTTCCTAGCAAAGACTGAACCAAAGAATTGTACAATTTTGCAATTTAAATAAGAAGCTTTAATTAAATTGTGTTCTATCCTTCCTCCTGAGACAACACAGCCTTTGAGTTCCCACTGAGCTATTTCACTGACACACCACAGGGGTTTATTCTGAGAAAAAAAAAATTATGCTGGTTCTAAATGTTTCATGGGACAAAAGGAGTGGCTTCAAATTGAAATTCTCTATGTTTCCTGAAATTTTAATCTGCTGAGATTTCCAAGCACTTGTTAGCTGTAAGTGAAAACAGGAAAGTCTAATGGTAAGATCAATAAAATCAATGCAACATAGAATTGTGGAGTATTAGTAGACCATAAATTAAAGTAATTTCATTAGGAGATATATATGCCACTCTTTAGCTTTTTCACCTATTTTGCTATAATGACCAGAAAACCTATAGTATCTTCTTGGGTTTAGAAACATCTTCCTTTACAAAATAAGGCAGTGGTTTACAAACTTTGCCTCTCTCCAGTTAAGTCAAGAAGACCCATCCTGTCACTTCCTCTAATGAACTGATCATCTTTCAGAGCTGGCAAGAGCTAAATAGTTTTCACCAGACCTTCATGTGTAACTGCCTTACAAAGTACTCAGGATTAAATATCAGTCAAAATAAGCATATACAAAAATTTACCATTTTAGCAGATGGAGTCATAACAGTTCACTTGCATGCAGTAAAAGCCTTAATATTTCCACAGCTGGCAAGTTTCCTGTGGTCTAAAGGATTGGAGCTTTTGGGTTTTTTTGAGGCAGAAGACCTAAATCAAGCTTTAATTCAGAAAACATTTTGTCTTTCAAATACCAAGGTGCTTTACAGATTTTGTCCCCTCAGAAGACATAACTACAAGTTTTAAGTTATTTGGAAGGAGAAAGCATATACTTTATCTTCTGTCCCCTGAATAGAAAGCAGTGATATGGTAAAAGCTCAGTTTTATCTTCTGTGCCTTTTTTTATAATCAGGCTTTTCTTGAATGCTTCTCTACTGAGATCTCATCTCTTGCCTCTCCTGACCAATATAATTGTGTCAACAGAAGTCTGCAGTACAGAGGAGATCAGCTTCTGAATTTTATTGTGCTGCTTCTGCGAAGTCCAGTGTAACAGGAGAGTGTGTTATGAAACCAGGCAATAATATTACAATGTTATAAGTAACTTAATGCACTCCAATTTTGTCAAGAGCAAAAATTCTCTCTTGGAAACACTTTCTGTTGAAAAGTTTACTTTCCTGATAGCATGTTATTAGACTAGAATTGTCTTGTCCATGAGGAATCCAAAATCCAGTTATAACACCACATAAATGGAAGCATTATTTGTTTACACATTTCTTGACAGTCAGAACATTTTGAACCAAAAGAAACTTTGTCAGAGCTGAAAACTGTTACAGGATTGCACAAGTTTCGAAGGTCATTTCAAAGGAAGGTCTAATGCTTCTCCCACTCTGCATGGTTTGGGCTAGGCACTGACATGATATTTGTAACTATGATTTTAAGCTCTTTCGCTGGCACTGGGGTAGGTAAAAGACAGACAAATCTTGGTCATAGTTAGAATGAGTAAAGTCCTGATAATTTGCCTGACATATGTGGTTTAGCAACAGTGTACTACCTCTCCTTAAACTATAAGATTCAGCTTTAGTTCAGAGTGTGGATATTGCCACCTCCATGCTAAAGAAGTCAAATGCCATTTTCTTCCCAATGGGATCTTGTTTTGAAGCAGACATACATTGAAATTGAGAAAATTGCCTTGACATTGATCCATCACTGCCCAGAACCCTCTGTTTTAGTGTGACCTGCTTTTGAAGCACAGAGGTGGACTGGGAATCTTGTGTTCTGGTCCCAACAGTTACCACAATGATGGAGGGATTTTACCTGCTACAAAAACCTGTTTCCCCACCTTCTATGACTGATGAAGCTAGTGGTGTTCAGAGGGCATTTCATCACTTCCAGATGTATGATTTTTTTATTCAAAAGCATTCATAAAAAGTATTCAAAAGTGGCATTTCAAAGCAAAATTACTTTGTGTTGTCCTGTGTTCCTTTGACAGGAGCAGCTGTCCAGGTGCACCTTAAGGCAAGCCAGTGGGGAAGGCGGCCAGCCCGGCTGAACAGGGAGATTTTGCAGGAAATTATGAAAAAAAAGAGAGTTTACCAACTCTGTAAAAAACGGCAGGCTACTCAAGAAGAGCTCAGGGATATAGTCAGGTCATGTAGGAAGAAAATCAGAGAGACAAAGGCACAGTTTGAATTAAATCTGGCCACTTCTGTCAGGGATAGCAAAAAGTATCCCTATAAATACATAAATAGCAAAAGGAAGAGCAAGGAAAAC
>NW_008682044.1:0-8773 GCF_000695815.1 Acanthisitta chloris
GCTCGGCGTGTGGTGCTCGGCGTGTGGAGCTCGGCGTGGGCTCTCGGTGTCGGCTGTGTGCTCCGGTGCATTCCCAGTGCTGTGTTCTGGTCACCACTCTGTGCTCCTGTGGATTCCCAGTGCTGTGTACTGGTCTCCACTGTGCACTCATACAGGTGCCCAGTGCAGTGTCCCAGTCCCCTCTGTGCTCCTATGGATTCCCAGTGCAGTGTCCCAGTCTCTTCTGTGCTCCTGTGGATTCCCGGTGCTGTGTACTGGTCCCCTCTCTGTGCTCATTCAATGCTCGGCGTGTGTTGCTCGGCGTGTGGTGCTCGGCGTGTGGTGCTCGGCGTGTGGAGCTCGGCGTGGGCTCTCGGTGTCGGCTGTGTGCTCCGGTGCATTCCCAGTGCTGTGCTCTGGTCACCCCTCTGTGCTCCTGTGGATTCCCAGTGCAGTGTCCCAGTCCCTTCTGTGCTCCTGTGGATTCCCAGTGCTGTGTACTGGTCCCCTCTGTGTGCTCATACAGGTGCCCAGTGCAGTGTCCCAGTCCCCACTGTGTGCTCCTGTGAATTCCCAGTGCTGTGTTCTGGTCACCACTCTGTTCTCCTGTGGATTCCCAGTGCTGTGTACTGGTCTCCACTGTGCACTCATACAGGTGCCCAGTGCAGTGTCCCAGTCCCCTCTGTGCTCCTATGGATTCCCAGTGCAGTGTCCCAGTCTCTTCTGTGCTCCTGTGGATTCCCGGTGCTGTGTACTGGTCCCCTCTGTGTGCTCATACAGGTGCCCAGTGCAGTGTCCCAGTCCCCACTGTGTGCCCCTGTGAATTCCCAGTGCTGTGTCCTGCTCACCACTCTGTGCTCCTGTGGAGTCCAGTGCAGTGTCCCAGTCTCTTCTGTGCTCCTGTGGATTCCCGGTGCTGTGTACTGGTCCCCTCTGTGTGCTCCTGTGAGTGCCCAGTGCTGTGTCCTGCTCCCCGCTCTGTGCTCCTGTGGAGTCCAGTGCAGTGTCCCAGTCTCTTCTGTGCTCCTGTGGATTCCCGGTGCTGTGTACTGGTCCCCTCTGTGTGCTCCTGTGAGTGCCCAGTGCTGTGTCCTGCTCACCACTCTGTGCTCCTGTGGATTCCAGTGCTGTGTTCTGGTTCCCACTGTGTGCTCGTACAGGTGTCCAGTGCTGTGTCCCAGTCCCCTCTGTGTGCTCCTGTGGGTGCCCAGTGCTGCATACTGGTCCCCACTGTGTGCTCATACAGGTGTTCAGTGCTGTGTCCCAGTCCCCTCTGTGCTCCTGCAGATTCCCAGTGCAGTGTCCCAGTCCCCTCTGTGTGCTCCTGTGAGTGCCCAGTGCTGTGTCCTGCTCCCCACTCTGTGCTCCTGTGGATTCCCAGTGCTGTGTTCTGGTCACCACTCTGTGTTCATGTGGATTCCTAGTGCTGCGTCCTGGTTCCCACTGTGTGCTCGTACAGGTGTCCAGTGCTGTGTCCCAGTCCCCTCTGTGTGCTCCTGTGGGTGCCCAGTGCTGCATACTGGTCCCCACTGTGTGCTCATACAGGTGTTCAGTGCTGTGTCCCAGTCCCCTCTGTGCTCCTGCAGATTCCCAGTGCAGTGTCCCAGTCCCCTCTGTGTGCTCCTGCAGATTCCTAGTGCAGTGTCCCAGTCCCCTCTGTGCTCCTGTGGATTCCCAGTGCTGTGTCCCAGTCCTCAGTGTGTGCTGGTACCAGATACCAGATCTAGGTACAGTGACTGGAAGTCTGGTGTGTGCTCCTGTGGGTGCCAGGTCCTGGTGTGTGCTCCTGTGTGTGCCCAGCCCTGTGTGCTGTGCCCTGGTTTGTGCCCAGGTGGGTTCCTGGTGTGGTGTCCCAGAGCACTGAGAACCACTGGTCCTTGTCCGAGTGTCCCTCGCGGTGACAGGGAGGGACGTCCCGGCCTGGACAGGCTGTGGCTGTGGTGGCCTGGGCTGAGCTGCTGCTCCATCCCTGTGCTGATGGTGGGTGATGGGATGGCCCAAGCTTTGTGTCCCCACCAACACCACATTTCCATTCCCAGTGAAAGCCACGATGCCGATTTGGGTTGTTCTTCTCTCGCGGATCATCATGAAGGAAAAGCAGACGACGAAGGTGAGCACAGGTTTGCTGAGGCTCCTCTGTGGTGTCTGGGCTGTGCTGGGGCCAGGAGAGCTCAGGCTTTGGGTGGCTGGGTGGGTTTTGTGAGTGCAGATTTTACAAGTTCCTTTTCCTGTGACTGTAAAACACATCCAGGCACTGAGGAAGGTGATGCTCCCTGATGCACTGGAGTTGTAGTGTCTGTTGTAGTCAATAGTATAAACCTTGATCCCTGGTTCTGTTGCTTTGTCCTTCTCCTTTCCTCCCTAAGGATGTATAAACTCAGCTGAAATGAGAAGCCTTAGGGTTTGCAAGCTCCTCCTCTCTTCCCCTTTCAGGTGTACCTGTCCCTGATCCCCATAATCACTGGTGTCCTGTTGGCCACTGTCACAGAGCTTTCCTTTGACATGTGGGGACTCATCAGTGCACTTGCTGCTACTCTGTGCTTTTCACTCCAGAACATCTTCTCCAAGAAGGTAACACTTCTGCTCTTCATCATGTTGGTCAGTCACATTATCCTTGAGCAGGACAGTGTGTCCTTTCAAGTAGACATAAATATCTTTTCAGTTGACTTTGCAGCTGAAGGAGCCCAAAGAAACAGTTGCTGGTTTTTGTGTGTATTCCCTGCAGCAATTCCTACCTGTTGAAACACAGAAAACTGGGCAGAACTCAGAGTTTATCCTGAGCTTTTCCTCCTCAGCATGGATGATTTTCTACTGACAGTTCAGTAGTGCTTGGATTGAACAGCTCATTTGAAAGCTTTTCATGCACCTTGTACCAAATCCTTTCTCTGCAGTGAATGTGTCAGGGTCAACACTGAGCACTCCTTGAAATCCTGGGAGCAAAATCAAAGTGTGTGTCTTGACTATTTAGTGACAAAACGATTCCTGGTTTGCAGAGCCTTTAAAACCTGTTCAAATTTTGTTGATACTGAGTCACCCCTGGAGAAACCATTGTGTTTCCAAGGGACATCAGTTTGGCTTTGGTCAGCCCTAGAGGAAATTCCTCCTGTAACAGTGTTCCCATAGTTTGCTGTCACCTAAAGCTGTTCCTGTCTCACCACTGATGTTCAGTAATGGTTTTGTCAGGTGTTAAGAGACTCAAGAATTCATCATCTTCGGCTGCTGAACATCCTGGGCTGCCACGCCGTGTTCTTCATGATCCCAACGTGGGTGTTGGTGGATCTTTCTTCCTTCTTGGTAGAGAATGACTTGGTAAGTGTTGTCTCTTTGCTATTAAGAAAGGAAAGAGGGGGGAAAAAACCCCCAAAACCCCACAACAAACTTCACCACCCAACCAGAAAAGCGCAGCTCAGCGTTTGGGTGTAGTTCCTCCTTGGTGTGGAAGGAACTGTTGTGAAACACCTGCAGATAGTTTCACAAAGCAATGCAGAGTGTTGAGTGTGAGGATCCCTGTCAGGGTTAGGAGAAGCAGCTTTTGGGACAGTGTAAATGTCAGGAGGCAGGGACAGATGCTCCCAGAATGTGTGGGAAGTACCTAACTCCTCTGGTTCCTCTGGGTTGGTAGTTGCACAATGCTTGGGCCCCTCTGGAGTGAGCTGCAGATCCTCCTCCTGCCAATGGCAGCTGAGGAGTGACTCAAAGTTGTGTTTGTGTTGTTACCTGAAACCTGAGATAAGGTTTTTTTTTTCTTGTACTGTTTGCTTTACCACAGAGCACAATGTCTCACTGGTCCTGGACCTTGATGCTGCTGATAATCAGTGGATTCTGTAATTTTGCCCAGAACGTTATTGCCTTCAGTATCCTTAACCTGATCAGCCCCCTCAGCTACTCTGTGGCCAATGCCACCAAGAGGATCATGGTCATCACGGTGTCCCTCATCATGCTGCGTAACCCTGTCACGAGCACCAACGTCCTGGGGATGATGACAGCAATCCTGGGGGTCTTCTTGTACAACAAGGTAAGGAGCTCCTTGCTTGCTTGGTTATTCACGCCAAGTCCAGTAGCTTTGAATTAGTTTTTGGACAATGAGTTAAGAGCTAGTGGAACAAAAATGTGAAACAGATGACAAAAAGGTTCATTGCAGAGGAGGGATGAGAGTGGCCCGAGTGAAGGACTTGAGTGGCTGGGTCAGACCAGCTCTTGGGCCTCTCACAAACTGCAGTTTTGTTATATTTTCTTGAAGAGATTGGGAAGTAACTCAAGTGTCTTTGATCAAAAAAAAATAGCTTGTTCACTTAGCCTGTGAGAGGAATGAGGTTTTTATGAGAAGCCACTAATGCTTTAGGGCTGACAGGCACAGGGAGTGATGTGACTGTAGAGCTGTGTGGGTTTTCTGGGTCTATGAACACGTCAGGTGGTATCTAAGAAAATCTTCTCTCCGTGGAAAGGGCTGTCAGGCATTGGAACAGGCTGCCCAGGGAGAGGAGGTGCAGTCACCATCCCTGGAGGTGTTCTGGAAGGGACTGGATGTGGCACTCAGTGCTCTGCTCTGGTTGATAAGGTGGAGATCAGTCCCAGGTTGGACTCGATGATCTCAAAAGTCTTTTCCAACCTCAATGATTCTGTGAAAACCCATCATTTCTTCTTTCCCAGACAAAATACGACGCAAACCAAGAAGCAAAGAAGCAGCTGCTTCCAGTGACAACTGGAGACCTTGTGACCTTGGACCGACACCGAGGCCCCACCGAGAAGGCTCAGAATGGACTGACCACGTTCGCCCAGCACGGAGACTACCAGTACGGCCGAGCCAACGTCCTCACGGACCACTTCCAGTACCCCAGGCAGAGCCACCCCTCGGCCTACAGCCTCAACAGGTTTGATATCTAGAGCCTGGCAGCAGGCACAGGCTGAGCTCAGCGTCCCCAGCATTATCAGAAACTCCTAGCACACCCATGAATGTCACGAGCCACGTGTGGCAGCAGGGCAGGTGGTGGAAGAGGTACAGAGCTGCAGCTGCTGCTGGGCAGAGCTTTAACTGTGGCACAGCCAGAGCTGACAGTGGAACCAAACCCTCAGGATGGTTCCTAACATCTGCTGTCACTGCTCCTTTCAGAGCCTGTCAACTGGTGGTTCTCTTGGCAGCTAAATCCTGGCCAGTGTCTTGTCTCCACGCTGGTAAGGTCACCTTGAATTTGTCTCTAATGATGTTTTAGTGCTACTTTGAATGAAGCTTTCAGAGAGAAGTGAAAGTCAGAGTTCCTTCTGGTTATCTGGATGTGTCTGAGGAGGATTGACTGAGGTGTATCAGCTGCAGACAGGTAAACCTGAGCTCATCTCCAGCCTCTGTGGACCTTCCCGTGGGTACTTCCTGCTCTCGTGCCTCTGCCTTCGGCCCTGGATGACACACAGAAGTGTTTCTGAGGGAGCAGGTGGTGGAAGGATTGATCTCTCCCAGAATTATGCTTCAGGCATGTGGAGACAGATCCCCAAACTCACTGTTGCCCTTCACTGCAGAGAACATCCAAGCTGAGCTTAAAATCCCAGTTGTTTTCCCAGTCATGTAGTCCTGTAATCCAGACATTGCTCTTCCCTGGCCATGCAGGAAACTCCTCCACAAATAAAGTGTTTGGAATAATAGGATTTTATTTTTTTACTCCACACTTGTTCTTCCCCAAATCTTGTCTTGCTTTAGAAACTGAAAGGTGTTATGGTCTCAGTTTTATGCAGAAATGATGCTCTCTTATATGATTGGTATATGAACAATGCATTGATTTGATTGATCCTCGTTCTTAATTGTTTCTTAAGTCTTTTTAGTCCCTGGTTGTTTTGGTTTTAATCTCTTCACTGCTGCTGCTGGTGCTGCTCTGTGCAGTTAGCCTGAGTTCTGCTTTCTGCCCCAAGGAGTTCAGTTTTGCATCCTGTGCTGTTCCTGCAGCTCCTCTGGCTCCAGCAGGAAGTTAAGGAAAAATGGTTTGGATCAGCAGCAAACGTAATTATTGTCAAGAACTGATTGAGGGTAAATTAAGGTCCTTAATTGTGTGTGTCAGGGACTGCACTGGTGCATGGAGGGGCTGAAACCAACTGAACTTGGGTTTCACTGAATCAGGTTTTGTCATTGCTGTAGCAGGAGATTTTTGGGGCCTTTCCTGCCCAGAGAAGCTGTTGTACAGTGAGACTTGAATAGCATTAACTGCTGTGCTGTTACTAGAGAGGTAACAGTGACAACATCCAGGGTGTGGCACAGAACACTCTTCTTATTTATTGCTTTACCAATCAGCATTTCCATGATGAGAGATGATGATTTGGCTCCTTTCTGGATAATAAAGGATTTATTTTGAAGTGCAGAATCAAGCTGAACTGATTTTTTGGCTGCTGGGGTGGTGGTGAGAGAGCAGTGTCCCAGCAGAGGGTCCAAAAGAGGAGATGCTCCTTCTGGAAATGCAGAGTTGGGTTCAATATGCTGCTGCTGTGTGTGAGCAGAACTTCCCTGCCCTGACTGGAGCTCAGGCTGTTCAGGCTACCTTAGAACTTGGGAGTTTAGGTTAGAAAGTCTAAATAAATCAGTCCTTAGCCCAGGTGAACAAGGTTGTGAGGGAAACTTGCTGTCAGGTGAGATTTCTTTTGCCTGTCCCAGGGTTAATGTATGTGTGATTTTAATGAGGGAAGGTGCCAGATGTGGCTCACTCTCCAATCTGAATGCTTCTCCATACCTGTAAGAAAGGTTATGTGCACTCTGGGCTTGGGTTAGGTTCTGGCTCTGCAAAAGGCTGATTCAGGCTGAGATTTTTCAGAGGGGCAGAAGTTCTCCAGCTGCTTTCAAAGGGAGCAGCAGGCCCTGAGCTGTTAAGACTCCTGCAAACCTGAGTGTCTGTTCTTTGTGCCTCAGTTTCTCACTTGGGAAATGGAGAGGATTCTTCCCTACCTCACAGTGGGGGTGAAATACCAGAACAGAATTAGCAGTGGGAGCCTCAGGGATGTCCAGTCAGTTCACCTGGGGTGTGTTTGCTGCTGTGCCATCTTCACACAGCCTCAGCTGCTCCGTGGAGTAAATCCCCACAGACTTTACTCACAGATCAGAGGCTTCATTACATCTATTTCATGCTTTCCTTTTGAAGAACATATGTGGCAAGTCTTTAGCTCAGATTTTTCCTGCAGTCTGGCAGCAGGTGATGGTTTTCTGTTCAAAACACATTGCCCCAAATTCCAGTCTGGACTCATGGCCTCACTGTGTCTCTGAAGTAAAACTCCTGTGCTTGCAGAGCCAAAAAAAAAAAAAAAAAGAGGACTGACCCAAAAATGAGAATATTGTGCAGTTAGGGCCCAGAGAGTGAATCTCTCCCCTGGCAGTGTTCCTGCTCCTCCAGTCCAGGTCTGTGGTCAGCAGAGCTAATTGTGTGCAGTACAAGGTATAATTAAAACAATTAGGAGAGGCTTTGCTGACTCCTGAATCCCAGTCCTTAAGCAATATTGCCCACATTCAGGGAGAGGAAGTTTCTGATACTGTTGTAATATATATTTTAAAATCTTGGACCTCTGTGAGATTTTTGTTTGGCAAAGTGAAACCTTTGAACATGGTGTGTAAATGACATATTTAACTCTGTACATAGGTCTGTAGAAGGTACAGAAACACTGGAATAAAAAAAAGGGCAAATCTAGACAATTGTGTATGATGATCCTGTTATTAAATCAAAGCCAGGGGGGGTGGGTTGGGTTGATTCCTTGCAGGAAACTTTGGAAGTGCCATAGGAATTGGGCTGATGCTTTGCTGTGTGGGATTACACAGCATGAAACCACAGGGACTGGAATGCTGTAACCAGAGTTAGGACATCCTTAGGATGCTTTAATTGATGCATTTTAACATGTAAACACATCACAACATCGGGAAATTCTTCCCCAAACAGTCCTGGATAGTTCTAGAAACACCAAACCCAATCTCTCCCCACTCCATGTGGGTTTTTCTCTAGGCTCTGTAGACTATTTGGTGCTCTTTCAAGAGATCTTCCAAATCCCTCCCTTGCAGATCCCATTTTAGTGCCCAGTGGTGATTAGAGCCTCTTTATCACCTGGGAAAGTGCTTGTGGCTATTAAATGATTGAGGCTTTGTTAGGTGTGCAGTGATTTGTAAAAACCCTGTTGGGAATTTGGGGTCAACTCCTGAGGATTCCTGAAGCTCCAACTTGTGTTCAAACCCACATTTCTCTGACGTAGCTTTTTTTTTTTTTGGCAGCAGAAGGACCTTCTGCCACGTAGCTCTTTGTGGAACAGGTGCAATATAAATAGAGGAGAAATGTTGTTTTTCTAAGGCTTCAAGCTCTGAGCCACGTTGGGAGCTGTTAAAAATAACCCTGAGATCTCTCTGTGGTGGTTTAGGTCAGCGAACCAAACGTGTTCAGCCTGGAGTGACAGGTGTGTGGTGCACTCAGCGTGGGGCTAGGAGTGCAGAGATGCAGGTGGCAGTCACCACTCAGCTCTTCTTGTTGCTTTTTATACTCCAGCTCTACAAATGGATGTGAATATTCGTGGGTTTACCCCCAAAAAACCCCCAACCAACCAACCCTGCTCTGCTCACTGTATGAAATCCTGCACTCAGCAAACAAAGTTGTTTTCCTGCTCTTACTTCCACTCTGTTGTTGTGTGAAAGTTCTGGATGTCACTCCCTCCAGGCTGATGGGAAAAACCACACTGGTGGCTTCCAGCTCCTGCGAGTCCTTCCTGCCTAAATCCAGGTGCTCAGATGGATTTGGGCAGACACCTCTGGCAGCAGCTGTGGCTTTTTGGGGCTGAGGAATGTGGCAGG
>NW_008682044.1:8819-10142 GCF_000695815.1 Acanthisitta chloris
GCAGCAGGGAAACTTTGTATAAGCCAAAATCTGAACTTCATGTGGTCTTGTGGGGTCTGTGAATCTTCAGGACTGCAGAGTGACTCGGAATCATGGCCAGAGTCTGTGTGCTGACTTCTTTTCCATTTGTTATTTGGATACATGGGAACATCCATCTTCCTGAGGTTTTGTATCTGTAGAGAACACAGTGAGATCTTCATGGTATGTCTTGTTAACAATAAACAGTTCTGCCTTTTTGTGAGGGTGTCTGAGTGTTCTCTGGGTGGTGGGAAATCTTGTGGAGTGGGTTTGATGCCTGAAACTGAAGATTGTGATTCCAGCTCCAGGTGAGCATTGGAAACTCAGGTTCACTTTTGGCCTGGGATGGTTCCAAGGTGATCACTTCCACCTCTAGATTCCCAAAGCATCGAAGGACCCCAAATTATTTGGGCCCCACTGTAAGTTTTGATGTGTAGTCCTCATGTCCTCAGGTGTGTTGGGGTTTTGTGGGACTGTTTTGAGTCATGTAAGGAGAGAAGCTAAGCAATTTCTGCTCTGCCTTGTCCTGCTTCATCTGGATGTGAAACTGACCCCAGCAGCACCTTGGTTTTGAGGGAATGCTTTCCTGAATCCACCAGGTATGAAAACGTGGTGTAACTCTAACCCCACTCTGAAATGTAACAGGAGCACAAAGAAAGTTAAAACCCAGAAATGAGCAAAGAAATGAGCTTCAAAGCCTAATTCATGTCCCTGTGGAGCATCTTCTCTTTCTCCCCTTAACAGCTGTTTTAGGCTCACTTTGCTTCCCACACATCCACGTCCCTTTTTCCCATGCTCTGTCTGCACACCCTGACGTGCTCTGCATTGTCCCTCGAGGTGAATCGATGCTAAATTACACCTTTGCTCTCTATCAGCTTCTGGCAACTGAGCTGCAGCTCGGACGCGGTGGTGTCACGGCACAGGAGCCTCGTCCTGCTCGGGATCCAACAGCTCCACCGGCACCGGAGAGCCGCGAGGGGCTCAGGTCTGGCGGCCCCGGGAGCAACTCCCGCAGGAGCGGCGAGGGATAACGGCACCACAGACACCCGGACCGGCACGGCCTGGCCCGGACCAGCCCTCGGTGCCGGTGCCTGGACACAGCCTGCCCTGTCCACGGTCTCGGTGCTAGTTGCGGTGCCGGGACTCAGCCTGTCCCGGGCCAGATGCTCTTCCCAGTCCCGGAGCAGAACACAGCCCTCGGTCCCGGTCTGGGTGCCCGGGCACAGCCTGTCACGGTGTCAGTCTCGGTGCCGGGACTCAACCTGTCCTGGGCCAGATCCTGTTCCCGGTCCCGGGCTCAGCGCA
>NW_008682045.1:0-2893 GCF_000695815.1 Acanthisitta chloris
TTGTGTTCTTTTCTGAGTGCACTTCAAAACAAATCTTTTTATACCATGATAATTTGACTGGTTACTATAAAAAATACTCTTTCATGACCCATTTGTCTATGTTGGTATATAACAGTGTCTGATTAGCTTTCAGTTTGTGTTGACAGTTTGAAAATGAAATTTCATTTGAAAATTAAATCCAGTTTTGCCTCTGAGATTCAAACTGGGTTTCTTCCCTGGTATTTAGCAGTAAGGGATTCTGTAGGTCATCTCATGGTTATTATGACCACACACAGTTTTATAACATTTTGGTATCTGCTGTTTTTTTCTTAAGAAACAGGATGGAGGTTATTGATTTATTGCCTGTCAGAAGTGGTGAGAAGTTCTTTCAGCTTCTGACAAATGGTTTTATTCTCCACTCACAATGATTGTGTAACATATATCCCTTTTCTCTTCCTCATAATAATTATACTCACCTTCAAACTCTTGATTTTGTGTTCTTGCTCAGCAAGATAGCGAGTGGCTCCCTGACTCTCATGTTTGGTAGCTTCAAAATGGGCCCTCAGGACCTGGTTAAAAAGCAAATTTTTGTGTATTGTATATTTTTGCTAAATTCTTCTGCTGATATATTTTTTCATTCATTCATCAGTTTAACATTCTCTGTAGCTGTTGTCCGGCTGTTGAACAGTGCTCTCTCAGCATAGGTATTATGAAATGACCAAATGATCCCTCATTAAATGAGAAGTGACTGAATGTGCATGGGGAAGGAGACGAAGTTATTCCTGAGTATGGCAGATTCTCCTCTGGTTTTAATTCCTGTATTCAGCATTTCTGAACTGTGTTAATCCACACTTTGGAATTTTAGAAATTCAGCTGAAAAGATGCCCTAGTATTTTTCTTTACAGCAGAACAGAAATTAGGTTATAGTTAAAGGAGAATAAAAGTAATACACTTTTCTTGTCCGAAGGAGACGAAGTTATTCCTGAGTATGGCAGATTCTCCTCTGGTTTTAATTCCTGTATTCAGCATTTCTGAACTGTGTTAATCCACACTTTGGAATTTTAGAAATTCAGCTGAAAAGATGCCCTAGTATTTTTCTTTACAGCAGAACAGAAATTAGGTTATAGTTAAAGGAGAATAAAAGTAATACACTTTTCTTGTCCTATTTATGTGGTAGTATTTTTCTTTACAGCAGAATAGAAATTAGGTTATAGTTAAAGGAAAATAAAAGTAATACACTTTTCTTGTCCTATTTATGTGTCTCTAAATCATTCCACGATCATTCCATGGGTTGTTCTGCAGGAATTTTCTGGACTGCCAATTACTCAAGGATCATGAAGTGTAGATACTCTTATGAAATGTATAATTGTATAGCTAGATTATTTGGTAGATTATTTTTTTAATGTCAGTATATTCTATTTTGAGAACTAGGGAAGTCACTACTGCATCCACTGTAAGAAAGAATTTCTTGTACCTGGCAGCTGCTGAAACTCTCATACCAAAATGAGAGATGCAGCTGATCATAGCTGTTCAAAAAGTCACTAGGCAATGAATATAGGTTTAAAACCAAACACCAGAAGGTGAACAAATACTGGTTTTAGCTCAGCTCTGCTTGTTTTGGGTGTACACAGAGCTGGTGTAATTCTCTGATCAGAGCTCAAAGCAGATATCCCATTGACCCTCTTTGTAGTGTACAAATTCTGGGCTTTCCTATTGAGCTCAAAGCAGACATCCCATTGACCCTCTTCGTAGTGTACAAATTCTGGGCTTTCCTATTTAAAAATCCCAAACAACCCAAACCAACCACTATGCCTAGTTTCATCTTCTGCATCTAAAAGATTGAAGCACATCTAAAATCTGCCTGGCACAGGGAGACAGTTTGCAGACTATGAAATTCTGAAGCTGACATTTCAAACTATAGATTCGGCAGAACATATCCTCAAACAGCTCTGATGAAGTCTCACAGCCTTCTAATATGCATTTCCTCCCTGAATGTCATTGGAATGCTTTTATCTTGGTTCCAGCATCACCTTGCCACAGGGGGAATCATAATAGCTTATGGTGAAACTTGAGGCCAGTTCCCAAGAGAACAACTTCTAATATTCCTAGCATGATATCTGTTGTGCCTCTAATGTCCCACTTGACTAATGGGTTTCATTGCAATTCTGTTAGAGAACTCTTTTGGGTATAGTTTGTGATTAAATAATGCATACTACTTGCAAAAAATTGCACTTGAATAATAAAAAAGTTAAACATCTATGTTATTTCTTAAGCATTCAATTTATATGATACCTTTTGAAGAACTGCTCCCTTCACAGGAAAATCAGCAATATATTTAAACACAGAGACAGCTGTTACACCACGTTCAGGTGACAGTTTTGAACTTGTTGCTCAATTGAATGTGAAATCATTTGTTCCTTCATCAGTGCTCTCAGCTGTAAAAAATAATTTGCAAACCTTTTTTTAGTCTTGTTTTTAATAAAGTTCAGTCTGTTGTTCAATTTAAAATAAAATTATTTTCTAGGTCAAGAAGTGGTGTTCAAGTGCCTTGGAGAAGGAATTCTTGAAAAGGCCTTTCAGGGATATAACGCTTGTATTTTTGCCTATGGACAGACAGGTGAGTGTTCCGTGCTAAAGGGGAAGAACACTTGGTGCGTGTGGGAAGTGGGAAGAGCAAAACATAAACACAGAGGTAGATAACGTAAAAATTTTATTTTGAAATATCATAATGTTAACATATTAAGCATTTAGCACAGTCAGTGACAATGTCGAGTTCTTAAAAGCAGCCCTGTCAATACGTTCCTAGTTTCTACCTGTTGAGGCTGCTTGCAAAGCCTGCAGGGAGTAGTTCCTACTGAAGGCTCATTCAGGCTTTTGTGTTTGTGTGTGTTCCAAGTGGTCCCAAGTAATGCTC
>NW_008682045.1:2911-25046 GCF_000695815.1 Acanthisitta chloris
TCTTGTTTGCCTATGCCTTGTAGTCCAAAAAGGAAGCTATCTGTCTGGAATAGCATGTCATATTCTTCTGATACTTCTGGAGCAATAAAAAAAGAATAAAAACATGTGCTTCTTGAACCAATGAGTAGTTCAAAAATTACATTCTAAAACATTTTCTTTTCCTTTTCTTTCCTTTAGGTTCAGGAAAATCCTTTTCAATGATGGGCAATGCAGAGCAGCTGGGTCTGATCCCACGGCTCTGTTGTGCTTTATTTCAGAGAATCTCTGTGGAAGAAAATGAATCTCATACTTTTAAAGTCGAAGTGTCCTATATGGAAATCTACAATGAGAAAGTCAGAGATCTGCTTGACCCAAAAGGGTGAGTAGTTTCACTCTCCCCCACAGCCTTCCTTATTTTTGTCTGAAGCTGTAAAAGTAGAAATCAGTTTTGGAAGTCCCTGAGAAGGATTTTTCATAATGAGTGTTTATATGACTTCTTTAGAGAGGATTAGATACCAAACACCAGAAGGAAGAGAATTTCCATGCAAAGCTTGCATATGAAGCAGTAACTGCCATGGATCAATTTACACATTAGGAATACCATCCTAATACAAGCAAATTCTGTGTGAAGCAGTTTATCACCAGAAAGCAAGACTAAGTGCAAGTAAATTCTGAGTTATTTTTGCTATATGATCCAGACAGTATTTGGGTAATAATTTTCATCAACTGGAAGGAATTTGAAGCTTATTTACAACTTGTTCCTCATGATTAAGGTGTTGAATTTTTTTGAATGTGGAAGGGTAACACCTCAGAACACACGCAGGCATTCTTCTGTTTTGTTTGCATAGAAATACTAGGATCTCTGGCTTGGACATGTGTATACATCAGGTTGATTGGATTTTTTTTCAGTTGAGCATTGATATATGTGATATATATTTAGATTCTTGACCATAATCGCAATAGGTGAAGAGGTATGCAAGTTAGTTAAAAAGTAGATTTGAGACTTAATATGTGTCAATAAAGTGTGGAAAATGCAAGAACTGAATCTTTACCAAAATGCTGTGGGGAGGGTGTTAGGACTTTTAGTTTGCTTTTTTTCCTCAGCCAAATAAGTAATTTCAGGTTTTTTTCCAGCCACAAATACTGAGGTGGGAGGGTGCATTAAAAATAATCCACGTATAGAGAGTAAAACTGGTTAGATTGGTTTGAGTCTTTATTGCTTCTTTGAGTTACAAATTTTGGAATATGTTTTTCCTCCTATTGCAACTAAAAAAGACATAAATTGACTTTTGCTACATAAAAGATACTTACTTTGTACAGTAATTTTTGGATATCCATGATAATTAGTGGATGGTGCATTAAGTCTTACTTTATTCCGTAGAAGTCGGCAGTCCCTTAAGGTTCGAGAGCACAAAGTGTTGGGACCATATGTTGATGGCTTGTCTCAGCTGGCTGTTACAAACTTTGAGGTAAATCTAATCCAGTGACAAGTGTATAAATAACACTATATACACAAGCAGTAGGAATCTTGCAAGAGGTAAACTGGTGTCTATCCAGATATTTTGGTTCTCAAGTGATTATGGTCTCAGGCAATTACAAAGATCTTCTCTAATGCTTTGGGAGTATTTATTTCATGTAGAAGCACTGAATTTGCCTTTATGTTAGTTAAAAATGCAATAGTGGTATCTCATTATTTTGTAGTTTTCCATGCATATAGGTATACACCAAGAACACAATGTTTGCTTGACACAGAAAATGTGAGACTTCTAAAACAAGAGTAGTCTTCCAGCATGAATTCTTTTAATGTTATTGTTGAATAGAGCCTCTTACTTTATATAGGAGTGTGGCATGAGGACCTACAACATGGCTTACATAATTCATTTATATAGTAGTGTGGTATGTGGACCTACAACATGGCTTACATAATTCATAACTTGGATCACAACAGCATCTCAGCCCACTTGATTTGCCAAAAGACATTCAAATAAATCAGTATTGCAGAAGCCAATGAACTACTATAGCCACAATGGAAATAATTAAAGCAGTGCAGTTTTATGAAGTGCATAGGCCTTTCTTTTTATGAGGAAACTAGTGTGGTATGTGGACCTACAACATGGCTTACATAATTCATAACTTGGATCACAACAGCATCTCAGCCCACTTGATTTGCCAAAAGACATTCAAATAAATCAGTATTGCAGAAGCCAATGAACTACTATAGCCACAATGGAAATAATTAAAGCAGTGCAGTTTTATGAAGTGCATAGGCCTTTCTTTTTATGAGGAAACTGATTTGGAAATGTTTTTTAAAAATGTTTATTCTCTGTGTAGTATGATGTGGAACCCGTTTTGCTCTTTTATGAGGATTTTTATTTTTCTGAAGCTTCTGTGCATAAAAACTGCTTTTGCAGCTTCTGTGGTGGATTGTGTACTTTGGAAACACATCTTTGTTCAAATTTTAGTAAGTGTTCATGCATTTTGGCTGATGACTTCTGAAGCTGTGTTGGAAGGCTCAGCAAGTACATATATCAGACTTGGCATAGTTATCTGTGTTTTAGACATGTGGGAAGGTACAGGCTCAAGTGAGGTAACCTTCTGAGCCAATTAAGTGAAGATAGTATTAGTGCACTTCAGTAAAGAGATGCCCTGTGTTCACTTGTGTAAGTAGATCTGTGCTGGCCTGATTACTGGCATTAAACAATGTGATTTGTAGTGTGGATGTTGCCAGCCTGTTTCAGCAGCAGATAAGGAGAAGGTGCATTGGCTGTAGTTGCTGGGCTTTTAAGTGCAGCACTTAAAACAGAGATGTGATTTAACACATTCTGTGGACTTCCATACCCTTTGTACCAATACATCTCAATGTGCCAAAAAAATTCTTATGACTTCTACCTTCCCTGCTTCCTCTATCCCACGTGTACACACCCTTCCATCTAGATGGGGCGTGCCAAAAAAATTCTTACGACTTCTACCTTCCCTGCTTCCTCTCTCCCATGTGTACACACCCTTCCATCTAGATGGGGATTTTGTTCAGCAAGCACAACACTTGCTTTTATCTTAGCATCATTTTTTACTCTCTTTGCTCTAGGATATTGAGTCACTGATGTCGGAGGGAAACAAATCACGAACAGTTGCTGCAACCAACATGAATGAAGAAAGCAGCCGCTCTCATGCTGTATTCAATATTATAGTGACTCAGACACTTTATGACCTGCAGTCTGGTGTATGTATTTCTGTTGATTAATTTATGAAGTTGTGGTGGATTTTTCTGCTTCCGTTCTCTTCCTCATATATTATCTGTTTAGCTGTGTTTCAACCTTTGATGCCATGGGGTCTAGTAATCAAAACTGAGAGAACCCTGGAAGAGTGAGGAAGCACACCAGATAAAGTAAACAGTTGGGCCACTTTTTAAGATTATATTGCCACCATGAAAATTTCTTAAGTCTTAACTGTTGCTGAAGTTGATGCGTTTTAATGGGCTGCTCTACCAGTAAGGTTGTTGATGTTACCACACAACTGATTCTGGTTACTTAGTGCTTCAGGCCTTTACTATAAAATAGATGGGTGACTTTTAAAGTGCTGTAAAAACTCTGACAGTTCCTTCTTCTGTCATATACAAACTCTGACAGTTCCTTCTTCTGTCATATGTTGAATTTGATACTTTAACCCACATTATTGTGAAGAATGGTGTTATGGTGCCAGTGTCAGACATGTTAGTGCTTCTTGCCAGTGTTTCTTAGCCGTTGTTCTCCCATGTCCCATCTGTGCAGAATTCTGGAGAGAAGGTCAGCAAGGTCAGCCTGGTGGATTTGGCTGGGAGTGAGAGAGTGTCCAAAACTGGAGCTGCAGGAGAACGCCTGAAGGAAGGCAGCAACATAAACAAGTAAGACATTGGTGTATGCAGGTTACAAAGCCTAATCTCGAAGGACTCGGTGCTGTTTCCTTGGCCTCCTCTCTTGGTGTGCTTGTCACAAGTCAGCTCAAATGAGCTTCATTAAAAGCAGTTCAGTATGGCTTTCTCAGCTGCTCTCTGCTGAGCACCATGTGTTTCCTGACACTGGCATAGGAATCCTGATTCATACTTGACTCAGATGAGTGCTATATGAATTTTATCTGGAAAAAGTGACAGCACTGCTCTTTAATTAAGCATATACCTTTTGTGATTCATTTATACACCCTGTCCCCAGGCTCATGTGTTTGTCTCATCATCTGCGCAAGGAAGAATGCAAAGTTGCAGAGTTGAATGGCTTTGTTCCAACATGAGTTAAAATATGTAAGGGTATAATGCACAGTTTAACAAAATCAAATCAGAATGAAGCTGTGTTGGTTTAGCATTGCCTCGGGCATTTGTGCTCAAGCAATGACAAGTTTCAGAGCACTTTTTAAACTGTAATTACTGTGTTACTGTGCAAAAGCAAGAATTTAGCACACTATTACCTCTGTCTTAAATATACCAATTTTCTGGGGAAGAAAGAGTCTAACTGTTACATTAAAAGCTACTGCTTTTCAATTTAAATTGTTACAAAATGTTTTGGTATTTTAAGTTAACAATGATGGCACAAATTGTGTATGAACAGCATTTATAGTTACAGTGAGTTTGAACATGTTTGTTCTTTCTAGCTTAATTTCTGATCTACTTTGTGTTTAAGCCATCATATTGGTAACCACACCAGTGTAGTCCCTGTGAAATAAAATGATGTGGCTCTGTTTGCCTTATGGCAAATATTGTAACCTTACCACACAGGTTACTGCTCGAATTCAGATTGGTTTTACTAGAAACTCTATTTGTATTTTGCATGAACAAAGGTGAAATTAAATGTTTCTTTCTAACTCTTGGGAAAGACTTCAGATGCAAACTCTCCCAACAGCTATTAATAAATTGCATGTGTAGCTATAGATACAGAAAGACTTCCTTTTTTTTCTATTAGGATATTTATTCAGGGTTGAACTGTTATGGTTTCAGTGCAGTAGAGGAGAGTTGTTTTGCCCATTCCAAACCTCTTTGACAATATAAGACTTAAAAGCACCAAACTTTTATGTGAAAGGTATTTTAAAAAGAAAACTGCACAGCTGTATATTTTCCATTCAATTAAATTCTTAAATGGTATAAATCTGTATTACTTAGTCCATTTATTAAGCATTCTCTAGTTGAAATCTCTTTTGGAACTGACAGGCAAAGGAGAATTCTTAGTGCTGTGTTTGCTGTCTTCTGTTAGCTTCTTGCATTTGTGGCTTTAATGAAGTCTGACATTTTTAAGCCTCAGAATTGATGTACGTGTTTTATTAGACTAGTTCTTTGGGGAACACTGTGTGCAATTCTCTTTAGGGTGTGATGCACCTTACTTATCAGGGAAAGTCAGTAATATTTTCTGGGATGGTACAGTATACTAAAACCATATACCTTACTAGGTCAGCTCCTTTTCTTATTGCTTTGCTTTTATGGAAAAGCAGTAACGTATTCGTAGCACATGTTATGTTTAATGAGATAAAAAATGGAGCTGCTGGCAAGTAACTTTGCTGCCTGTGCTATGTTTTATTGCCTCGAAGTAGAATGTGGACATAATGTACCTGTTTGTTTACAAGGCAGGGAGAATTTACACTCAGCTGTGCATACGAAAGCTGAATAGTGTGACACTGAGCCAGTGTTTCTAGGTGTCCATTTGTTTCTGATGAAAACTGGCTAGAGCTGTGGTAGATGGCACCTTGGTCTCACAACTTATCCTGTTGAAAACTCTCTTTCCTGTCTTGTGGACAGCATGTTGCAGAGGGGAGGCAATGGATTGCTCCCACTTACAGAAACAATGGAGTGTTGTGTCAGCATCTTCATGAAGCTGTAATACAGATTACTTCTGTTTTTTCTCAGAGCTCATGCAGAGTTGCCTTGGTAAAGGAGGTTTTCAGGAGACTTGTCATACCTCATAGGAAGGTTTGATATGCTTGTTCTTCCCCAGGATGTGCTAGTTCCCATACCCAGTGTGGAAAAGGAGGTGCTTAACAACGCTTTGTGGTGTAGTCAAAGAATTTCTAGAACACAATAGTAGGAGGAAGCAGAATAAACAGTCAATTAGTGGCTACAAAAAAGTACTTTCTGTGAGCAGTCTGCAATTTTAACTCTGATGAGTAAAATCACAGCTGTTGTCATTTTAACTTGAGAACACAGAAAGAAGTCTTTAAGGTGTAGGCGGGGGAAGGAATGGGTTGGGACAGGTCTGGCTCCAAGCTGATTTGAGGGAGAATTTTGTATTCAGAGTTAACTAATAGAAAAGTGGATTCTGCTCATTGAAGAATTTGGTTGTAAGTTGTGCAGAAGTAGCTTGAATGGGTGTCATTTAGGGACAGAGTTGTTCCCCTGGGGCAAGGGAGCTCCACTTCCCTCCGGATGCCGCTGACTCAGGCCAGTGGTGGGAGTGTGCAAGCTTCCCACTGTCTGCTAGCAAGGACAGCCTGGTCATGTCTGAGGAATAGGCACAAGGAGAACAGAAAATGTGCAGAAATGGCACTTTCCTGTACTCTTGCATCATGTAAGTCCATTCTGCTGCATCTGAACTGTCCCAGTCTGCTGTGCACTGTGGGCTTAGGCCCTCTGGTTGATTCATTGTATAAGTAGCGTGAGATAGGATCAAAATAATGACAGATCTCTGATGCATCATTTAGCATGAAGCAGAGAGTCCTGTAATTACTTTGTTGGGCAGCCATTTCTTTTGCTACTTTCCTTAAAGTAGTAAGCTTTGTATTATGAAATCTCAAGCAGAGCACATAAATGATTCCAGTTTGCCTTTTATTGCAGATGTTAACAGTCTTAAAATAAGATGAACATTTACAAGGAGCAGTAATATTATCACATTTTTTGAATCCTGTGTTAATAAACTCTAGCTTGTAATTTCCTGATCATTAAAATGCAGTGCCTATAACTCAAATTGTTGTTACAGCCCTGTTGTGAAACAGTTTTCAATCATAGGCCTTGCTGAATCCCTGTTCTTCCTATTTGCCTCCTGACTGCCCATTTCTTCATCCTCCCTCAGGGTTTGGCTTTGGTTTTCACATTTCCCCTCATTTAAAGAGGAAAGGAGGAATCAGAGGAAAATAGTCCAGGGTGTTTTTTTAACTTTATGCTCCTTGAAGGTGGACTCCATTGGGAGTGTTCTGGTTGTGCTGGAGGAGGTTGCTATCCTACTGTTTGCTCTTGCATGTTTAGCATGCTGTCATCTCTGTGGAGACCAGAGGCTGGAGGCAAGAACCAATTCTCGTTTCCCCATCCTTCCCCCACAAGCTTTCAGAAGTTATTAGGCTTTTCTGCAGGTCATAAAACTGAAACTGTCTATTTTTGCTGTGAATTTTTTAGATGCAAATTGGAAAGTTATCCTCTAGACAAATCTGCAGAATAGAGTGCTCTCTTGGGAGGTCAGATTGCTTAGCCTTTCCTTAAATTTATATTTCTTTTAATTTTGCACTCAGGTCAATGCCACCTCTGTACCACTTTGTGCTATGTGGGACATCTTTTGTGACACATGTAATGGTTCTTGTTGCCTCACCCTTGGATATCTTCCTTGAAATATTCTTCTGTAACATTTCTGTCATTTTCTAAGTGTTATTTCTGAACCACTGTCAGTTTCTAACAGCATTAAAGCTCTGTTACAAATATTATGCAAATGCTGCCTATCAACCAAAATAGTATTGCTTCTTTGAAAGGAAAACACAAGAGGATGGAGGGGAACAGTACAATTAAGGATTTATTTGACTATCTAATTATGACACTGCAGAAGTTTTTTCCTTGATGTAGTTATAGAGAGTAGCTGGATATTTGAGCATGAGTATGACAGACCAGTACACTCTTGGGCTTCTGCAGTGTCTGCTTTAAAACCCTTTAGGCATCTGTTTAATGTTCTCAGGCTCCTCAACCGCTCATTTTCTGAAACATACTCACCCCAAGAGCCCTGATGTCACTTCAGATTTACACAGGGTTCTATAAGAATTGGATAATATAATGCACATATGCTTTGCATGGATTGCTAATACAGTTACCCCTGTTGATAGAAGTGGTACATGTACCAAAATGAATGAGTTAGCTATTTTCTTCACGATTCTAGAGCGTTGTTTGGGATGCGACTGTCTGCTAAGCAAGTTGGGTGGTTCTCTTTCATGCTTGTGCATCACTCTTGTAACTGGAAGATTGTTTGGTCTATACCCCTACAAGAAGGTAGTGAGGCTCAATTATAAGTCAACCCATTTGTCAAGGGGCCTTCTAGTCAGTCTCTCCTGATGAGCAGCCTTCCCTTGATGTGTGATGGCTGCCTGGTTACTGGGTCACTAGGCAGACTAGTTCTCCAGGGCTGTAGCTGGTTTGTTCTGAGGATGCCTCCTGATGGCTAGTGAATTGTTCAGTGCTGGTCTGTATTTGAGTCAGTGTTCTTAAAGCATTGTTCCTAGAGACAGGATTCTTGCTGCACTGCCAACACTGACTCGTAACAGTGTCCTGAGACAGTGTCCAAACAGAAAGGTTTTTATCCTCTGAGAAAAGGTAAATGTCTAACCAAAGGCAGTGATTCTCCATATACTGAAGCAGTCTATTTTACACTTCCCAAATTATTTTAAATATTTCAGCATTATCTCAGTCTTTCTAGAACATGGTCTTAGTGCCAAACGAGATGAAACATTGTAGATACCCATTTTTTAAATCTAAATATGTAACTTTAAATGAATACATTGCCTTGTTTGGAGCAGGGATGTTGTTGGATGTGAAGTTCTGCAGAGCAATCCCTTTTCCTGTGTTTTATTAAATCTACATTAAGAATTTGTGTTACAGCTGTTCCACTGTTTTGCATTTATAGATCACTTTCAACGCTGGGCTTGGTTATATCATCACTTGCTGACCAAGCAGCAGGGAAGGGGAAAAACAAGTTTGTGCCTTACAGAGACTCTGTACTCACTTGGCTTCTCAAGGTAATTAATATTTTATGCTCATCATGTTCACAAGATGTCAGATAATTAGTTTGTAGGATCATCATGGCATACCTCTGTGTACATGGACCTCTCATCTCTTTTTGAAGAAATGAGTGAAGGAACTCCCATAGCTAAAAGTTATTCCAAGTAAATATGGACAGCTAAGTGCGTCTTGTGTTAATTCTATGTAAAATCCTCTTTGACTGTTTTCAGTTGTAATGGAATCAAACCTGATAGAGGTGCCTGGAAATGTTTATGGAACCTACCAATTAGTTTATATCCAGAGTACCTTTCATTGCCTAAGTAGTAAGTTCTAAGTATTTCAAGTCTTTTTGTAAAGACATTGTATAGTCTCAGAACAATTTTTAACCCTCAAACTTTCTGTGACTGCACTACAGGACAACTTGGGAGGAAACAGCCAAACTGCCATGATAGCCACAATTAGTCCAGCAGCAGACAACTATGAAGAAACACTCTCTACTCTGAGATATGCAGACAGAGCCAAAAGGATAGTTAATCATGCTGTGGTGAATGAAGATCCAAATGCTAGAGTCATCAGAGAATTACGTGAAGAAGTTGAAAAACTGAAAGAACAGCTCTCACAAGCTGAGGTAGCATTATTCACACTACAATATAAACTGAGTTTCCCCTGTCAACCTCTGTCTGGAAGATTAGCTTTCTTAGAAAATGTGGAAAGGAAGTCTTGCACCTGTTCTGTTTTCTTTATTTCTTTTTTAAAATAATTAACCTTGTTTTCTGAAACCCACATAGTGTGCTTATTTTTATTAACTTTTAAATGAGGACAGCATTGTACTGATGCTGACTCTTGTCAGACCAGGCAATTCCTGAGGAACTTCTTGAGGTCAAGCAATAATTGATGCAGTACATGTAAGAGCTAGAGCACAACTTCATTGTGTAGACTTATTAGCAGAATTATTTTTTTTGCCTTGGTGGACTATATATGATGTCAAATGGAAAAATGTAAAATATCATAAATCTGGTATTGGACCACAATATATGTGGGACATTTCTCTCTGATATTTGTGAAAATCTATTAAAAAATTGTCAAAAATGCAACACTGAAAACCATCAACAGTTTGCTTCACCACCTTAATTAACATGGTAATTGATGCTTATCTTATACTTTTAAATGAAGAGTAAAGTATCAGGATTAGGATAGTTTGCTGGTGATATCTGGAGAAAGTAGGCACTTAGCAGCTAGGAAAATATTTTTGATCTTTTCAGACAAGACACTAATTACTGGTGAAAAAGAACAAAAGTGTGTCTGAAGGTAAATTTCTGTGGTGTTTAAATTTCATGTTCATTTAAGCAATAGTGTTCCTAGTATGAATGGTTCGTTATAGGCTGAAATGGAGAAATCTGCTTTAAGAAAAAGGAGCCATTCACTTTTTTAATAAGCAAAATTATGTTCTAATCCCTTATTTTAAATTGGAAAATATTATTATAGCATGTTGGTAATTATGTTGGCAGGCTGCAGCTGAACACAATCAGTAGGAACATGTCCAAAGTCTTAGTAATTATTTTTTTAAGTGTTTTCTCTTCCACCTTCTGTTAAAAAAACAGGTATATGGAGTTTTAGGCCAGCCTATTGAACTGTTACTTGGCACTGGATGTATTCAAGTTTCATGCTGTGAAATGAGAAGGCTGTGTTAGCTCCAGATCATGCCTTCCCTCAAAGGTGATCAACAGGGTCAGTCTGAAAACTTTAATGCAACTCTAGGAACACTTACAAACCCAAGATAGAATGGAAGGCTAAAAATGTCAAGAGGAATTTGTATTTGAAACTATGGTTGAAAGAAAGACTTTGCAGTTGAACTTCAGAGAGCTAAGACTTAAATTTTTTTAAATGCATGTATTTATACAGACACTGAAGTTTGAGTGACCGGTTCCAAAGATTTTTGCTCATTCCATTAGCCTCTGGAGCTATTTCCATCTCCAGCTATTTCAGATCTGGTCCCATTATAGGTTGTTTCTGTCCTCTTCCTTCACAAGTGACCTGTTTCTCATCTTCTACCATGAAAAACCTGGGGATATAGTAGAAATCTACACTTGTTGCATTTGATGTTATGCTGCTGTGTTCAGTTTCCTTGTGCAAGCAGATGTTGCAGTGGGAAGAGTAGCTGAGGGGTTTTGCTAATTTCTGTCTTTTAGGCCATGAAGGCACCAGAACTGAAGGAAAAATTGGAAGAATCTGAAAAACTAATAAAAGAACTAACAGTCACCTGGGAAGAAAAGCTGAGGAAAACAGAAGAAATTGCACAGGTATTTCAGACATTTTGAGCAGGAAAGCTGGATACTCATATAGTGCAAGTCAGCTGAATTTCATGAGCTTTAGAGGACTGTGCTGTTTTCCCCACCAGCTATTTCAAGTTCCTCTGAATTTTTGTCTTTTCACCTTGTTTCTGATTTTGAAGTGGATTTTTTTGTTTGTTGGGTTTTGGTTTTTTAAGTCTAAATTTCATTAGAATAAATCTGGCTGTGTCATGGTATCAGTGATAAAAGCTAATATTTGATTTTAAAATAAAGCATCAAACTATGTTTAGGCAGCTTATTTATTTATAAGATTAGTGGGATCTTGGATGTGTTTCTCTTGAAGGAACTAAGAAAGGTGCATACTCAGCATGTGCATCTTCAGCTTTACTTGCTCTGTACCTGTCTCTCCATATTGCAGCAGGCAAGATTAACCTATTTTTGTGCTTGCAGGAGAGGCAAAGACAGCTGGAAAGCATGGGAATTTCCCTGGAGTCTTCAGGTATCAAGGTTGGGGATGACAAATGTTATCTGGTGAACCTGAATGCTGACCCTGCACTCAATGAGCTTTTGGTTTACTATTTAGGGATGACAAGTGTTATCTGGTGAACCTGAATGCTGATCCTGCGCTCAATGAGCTTTTGGTTTACTATTTAAAGGTAAGAATGTGAAAAGGGTGTTTACACAGAATGAAAGGACACTCAGTTTGAATTTCTGGCTCAATTTGTTACTCAGAGTGTATGTAGATTTTTAAGACTAGTCGCAGCAAAATAGGATAGGCCTCCTCCTACTGTTGTGTTATCTGGTGAACCTGAATGCTGATCCTGCGCTCAATGAGCTTTTGGTTTACTATTTAAAGGTAAGAATGTGAAAAGGGTGTTTACACAGAATGAAAGGACACTCAGTTTGAATTTCTGGCTCAATTTGTTACTCAGAGTGTATGTAGATTTTTAAGACTAGTCGCAGCAAAATAGGATAGGCCTCCTCCTACTGTTCAGGCTTTTGTTCTCCCTTTGCAGTTCAGCTTCACTGTTTTCCTAACTGATCTTCTGATTGCCAGCAGTGGGAGAAGTGTGCAGTTTGTGCCAGTGTTGGGGTCAGTTCTAACTTTTCCAGACAGAATGGGCATAGAATTGCCATCTGGCCTGAACTTGAAGCAAGAGCCTCATGTTAGATGCTTCTTTTTGACAGGGAGTTGAGGATTGCTTTGAATATTCAGTGAGCTAATCATAAAGACGTGATGTTTAGTAGTAATCAGTAAGGGTTAAACAGTCTTCAGAGACAGAAAATCTTATGAGAAAGGGGGTTAAAAATGTGCTGTTAAAAATTTACAGAAATATATTTTCCTAGTATCATGAGCTTTCATACCATATTCTGTTTAGCACAGTCTCATGCCAGAGTGAAGTAGTGTCAAATACAAACATAACAAGTTTACAAGGAAATGTGAGCTTCTTGTCAATAATATATGAAATACTATCCTGTCTATTTTTATAGCTACCTTTCTGCTTTAATGTCTGAGACAGTGCTTCTGTATTTGAATAGTAGCAAATAGAGCATGATTTCTCAACACCAACAAAATTAACTATTTCAGCAGTATATAAAATATGCTCTGAAATTATGTAGAGAATAGTATGTTTAGTTGAGTTGCTGTGTAGCTGTTTTCTGAAAAGCAGACAATTCTGCACCTTATTTTATTATCCATGCTGTCCTCTTAAATATACCTATATGACATGACTGGTTTTCTTCATTATTTTTGCAGTTACTGCTTCTATGCAGGCATAGTGTGAGAATATTTTTAAATCAGAATATGTGTGTCAACTGCTTTATTTTGCTGTATCTAAAACTGTAAGAAGATGAAGTGCAGAGCAGAACAACAGCTTGTGTGTGACAGTTAGATTCTTCAGATCTGCTGTGTCACTTTTTCTGCTCTACAGAAGTGCTTAGCAAAGGAAAGCAGCAGACTGTGCAGTCTCAGTGCTTTAGCTAATATTTTCTTAGTTATACCAGCAGTGGTAATTTGCTTGTCTCTTAGTAACAGCTTATTTTCTAGGATCACACAAGAGTTGGTGCAGATACCTCTCAAGATATACAGCTCTTTGGTATAGGAATCCAACCAGAACACTGTGAGATTGATATTGCTTTGGATGGAGAAGTTACACTCACACCAAAAGAAAATGCAAGGTAAGCAAGATCAGCAGCAGTTTCCATTGAGGTGTTTGCTTCTCTTTGCCAGAAGATAACTTTCATGCATTTTTATTTTACATAGACAAAAGTATCTTACAGTCTGACCAGTATGTAGCTTCAATAGAGTTGACTTAAACAGATACTTAGAAGTGAAATTCAGTGATGAAAACTAAGATTTCCCCACACACATACACGCCCACCCACCCACTCTACAGTGCGACAGGCTATCAGTGGTTTGACTCAGAATAAACCATCCTAAGGGGATGTTTGGTAGAAGTGAGGGACCATTGCTTGGCTGTATCTTGGGTGGTAACAAAATCACTGAGATGCTGCTGGCTATCCTGACCTGCGTGACAGCGTAGTAGGCTGTGTCTTGTTGGGGAAGGATAAATTGTGCCTAGTTCCTGTTGTAAAGCTCAATATTTTGTGAGTAAAATGTGTTTTAAAGATTTGAATTATTTTCTAAATCTCTAACTACTGTTGTGTCTAGTTAATATGTAGTGTGGAGTCACATTTCACGTTTTTTTTTTTACTTCTGTGCTTTAATTACTTTTCATTCAGGGGGCACTGTGGCTTCTTGGGTGGAATAGTATGTGTCTTTGTCACTTCAGCTCCAATGATGTTTGATAAGCAGTACCTTTGTCATCGTTAATAGTCATGCTGCTTGTCTGAAATTTGGGTATCTAAATGATGTGCAGATTATTATCGCAATGAGAAACCAAAGTTTGAAAGACACCTTTTAAAAAAATCCGATCTCTTTCTTTCTGTCTTTAGTCTCTTTCATTCTGCCTTTAGTAAAACACATTTGTATTTTACTTCTGCAGCCCACAGCACAAAATTTCAAACAGATGGGATTAAGACTCGCAGTGATAGTGTTACCTCACTGGAAATCAGTCATTTTGACTGGCAAGAACAAAGGCACATGGTGGTGCAAAAAACCATATTTTATTTTACTCATACCTGATCCACAATGTTTAAGTAACTATTCTTAAGGTATTAATGTCAACAGAAAGCTCATTGCCAGAATTTCATTGAAAAAAGCTACATAAAAATCTCAGTTAAAATGAAATGCCTACATGTTTGTGTTGACTGACTTGAGACAGCTGAAATGAGAACACTGCATCTGAAAAGGCTTTTTTCATTTTACTTAAGTTTTTTTCCCTTTCAAATGCTCTGCTTTGTGACTCACATATGCAAAAGTTCAACAGCTCAATTTTTCCTGTTTTGTGATTCAAACTTAAATACAAAGAAACCTACAAAGAAATATAGCAGTGTACCAGATGTTCACAAAAATAGACCCATGTTAATAATAGAGACTCCATTTGCTGAAAGAATGAAACTTGGATCTGAGAATCTTTTCTTATGCTTGAATGCCAAATATGTTAACAGCATGTTTTACAACCCTGTGTTGACTAAGTTATATGTTGGAGAGCTTTATCAGTAGGATTTGCATGCATTCAAGTTTACAGACTGTTTATAAGAAACAGGCAGTGAGCCAGTTTACAAAATGGCATTTAAAGAAAACTTTGCAATCAAAAGCAATCTTGTTTGTATGTTTACTGAAGAGTTGTGCCAGCCAAAACTAAAGGTGCTTTGTATTTAATTCCGACAGTAGAAATCAGACTAGTAATTTTCCCATTGATCCTTTAATGAGAACCTGGCAGATTTGTGCATCTTGTGATACAAATGACTGTCTGTAGGTGGGACTAACAGTAGCTCTTCAATCTTTTGTATTTAGGATTTCACTGAAGTTGTGTTTTCTTCTTTCAGATCCTGTGTAAATGGTACACTGGTATGTTCTGTCACTCAGTTATGGCATGGAGATAGAATATTATGGGGAAACAACCACTTCTTTAGGTAATAGTTGATATTTACATTCCAGCCTCTTTACAGTCAGCCTATTTCTTTTTCCTTCCACTGTTCCACATAAACTTTTTTATAAATTGAATTTTACACAGAATCAATTTACCAAAGAGGAAACGTCGAGATTGGCTGAAAGACCTTGAGAAAGAAACTTCGTTAGGGGAGCATGATCTGGATGCAGCTAGTGAAGCTTCTTCAGAACCAGACTACAACTACGAGTTTGCACAAATGGAAGTTATTATGAAAACACTGAATAGTAATGGTAAGGTCAGATAAAAGTCTTCATTTGGATTGTGTTAACAAATTCAGCATGGAACTCAATTTCCAGATTAAAGTCTTCATTTGGATTGTCTTAACAAATTCAGCATGGAACTCAATTTCTGGGTAAAACAAGTGCTATACTTGTTCCGGGGGCCTTTGGAGCATGGAACAAGGTCTCAGGATAAGACATTTTACATAAACCATGTTAGGTGTGTGCATGTATATAAATTAAGCATACATATATATATATATAAAAGAATATGTGCTCCTGAGTATAAATACACGTGCACAAATTAGTAGTTGGTTTGTACCCTTACACACAATTCTGTCTGTACCTCTGCTCTCCTTTATAGTGCAGCTGAGTTGTAATCACATACCTGTCAAATCATCATCCAAGCCTTATTGAGCTCTTGGTTTTGCAAGTTATTGCAGCAAAAGGCTGCACCAGATACAGCTCAGTTAGTTTCAGCCTTTCTTTTGTATCAAATGTTACCAACACCATTTTAACCTTAGTTGAAAAAAACACTGAAAAAAACCCAGTGAGATGTCAGCTAGCATGGTTTGTAGGGCTTCATCACTCTCAATATTTCATTTCATCTTTGTTAAAACAAATTGTGGTGCTTTTTGGGGACAACACAATAAAACAGAGTATATATAAAACAATATATTTTTTTCATGATTTCCAGAAGGCAAGTCATACATCATCTGATACAATGCAGCATGAAGAAATGCTAGAAAACTTGGTAGTCAGCTAGCATGGTTTGTAGGGCTTCATCACTCTCAATATTTCATTTCATCTTTGTTAAAACAAATTGTGGTGCTTTTTGGGGACAACACAATAAAACAGAGTATATATAAAACAATATATTTTTTTCATGATTTCCAGAAGGCAAGTCATACATCATCTGATACAATGCAGCATGAAGAAATGCTAGAAAACTTGGTACTGTATGCTATACATCATACATCATCTGATACAATACAACATGAAGAAATGCTAGAAAACTTGGTAAACTACTGTATGCTTTGTACAGGCATTTTAATACTCAGAATTTGAGAGGCAAATACCTTGGGTTTTGGTCACTGACCAAGAAGACACTGTAGATAGTGTTTCATTGTTTTCTGTTTTCCTTTCTCCCTATCTTCACAGAATTTCCCTTGTTTGCTGCAGTTTACTTGTTGAAGTACAATATTTACTTTTTCTTTGTCTCCTCTTATTCTTTAGCTTTGTTTTGCTGCTGAGTACAACATGATGGTTTCATATGCTCAATGTTGTAGCAATAGTTTGCAGGATTTTTACGGTTTTATTTTAAATGGGATGGCTTGTGTGAGTGAGTTACAGGGTCAGGTCACTTAAATTGATGTGAAATTGCTATTTGATAACAGAGATATTTTCATTATGGTTCACTCATACCAGGAGACGAATTTCAGATGAATCTGCCATCCTGGTGGTCTTCAGGGTTGTCATCCCTCGTGAAGATTCTGTTGCCTGTTTTAAGGCCTCAAACCATCCCATATCTGTGCCAAAACTGGGACAAAGGTTTTGAACTTGATTGGCTCGTGCATGAGGCTGCTGGAGAAGTCTGAAAGCTTTAATTGATGCTTGATCTGCTCGCTACTAACCAGGGATTTGACTGAATTGTAGCAGTCTACAATGAATCAGTGTTCAGAAGTCTGATTAATTGATGCTTGATCTGCTTGCTACTAACCAGGGATTTGACTGAACTGTAGCAGTCTACAATGAATCAGTGTTCTTTGAACAGGGGGTCACATTTTTTGGTTTTCATGTGTTATTATCTAGCTGATTGAAACAATTCTTCACAATATTCCAAGTGTCCTTACATTTTAGTTCAGTAGGCTTTTCTGACTGTGGTCCAATTAATTGATGCTTGATCTGCTTGCTACTAACCAGGGATTTGACTGAACTGTAGCAGTCTACAATGAATCAGTGTTCTTTGAACAGGGGGTCACATTTTTTGGTTTTCATGTGTTATTATCTAGCTGATTGAAACAATTCTTCACAATATTCCAAGTGTCCTTACATTTTAGTTCAGTAGGCTTTTCTGACTGTGGTCCAGGCCAGTTCTGGTCTTGGTCTGTTGCTTTCTTGCTCAAGAACAGTACAGACATTGCTGTTCTGTTAAAGCTCTGTCCTCCCTAATGCACAGTAAATGTTTCAGTCTTATATGTTGCACAGTTTCAGAGGTGTCATATCCCAGTTACTCTGCTTCTGCTGCTTACTCCCACATAGGTGTTGCTTACCTAACTTGGAGTGGTAAATGATAATAAAACGCTGACAGAACAAGTGACTGTGAGGATTATAGCCTAGTCCTTTGATTTGAAGTTAGATAGTGCTGCTAGCTTCTGCTTTTCTAAATCGTATAGCTAAAATACCTTTTTTTTTCTGACAGGCTTTGAGTTTATTGTGTAAGAAGTAGAGCAGCTTTCTTACAGTACCATTTATTTATTCTTCCTTAGGTGAGGAAGAAGAAATAACAAAATAACTGAAAGCAGTTAATTCTATTATCCATATTTGCTGGAGAAACCCTAAGGGGGGAATAAAGGGGCATTTTAAAAATTTGATTAGATAATTATTTTGTAGGCATGTATGTATAGATATAGCCCAAAGCAAGAGGGCTTGGTTTTTCTTTGTTTTGTTTTTTTGGTTTGTTTTTTTTCCCCCCTTGATCTGTTTGAGAACTGTAGCCCTCTTTAAATAAATAGCTGTGCTTCTCCAGGGGGCAAACACGTTTGTTTTTATGGCATGTAACCAGTACAACAGTGTAACTGACTCCATCCTGCTCCAAAGAACCTCTGAGGAAAATGTGTAACTTTGAAAACAGCTGTAAAGAAAACATCAGATTCTTTCCTTCCTTCAGCATGTTAACTTTCTTTGTGGGATTCTGTCAGATCAGCTTTGTACTGGCAATTTTTGATGCTGGTCAAACACAAAATGCATCAAAGAAGTTTACTTTATTCTTGTATACTGTGCAGTGGTTAAATAAACAGTGTGATTAGGTTAGGCAGCTTCTCATTTGAGCAAACAAAACTTGTTACAGCTCAGGGAGAGGATTTTGCTGAAACTTAGCAAAGCAGCCTGTGTCATAACCCTCTTCTAGCTTGCTTTTACATGAAATCCTAAGGAATTCAGCTTTGTTGTTACTGGATTAGCAGACTCCAGACGTGAACTAAGTGAGATTGTAGCAAGGTAATAAATCGTGTTCATTCTATGAAGAAAATACATCCTTATGGTTCAGTGTTAGTATTCTGTGATTTTGCAGAGGATTAGCTGCATATGAATGTTTGTTTTTTAGGGTCATTGAACTCTTGTCACATAAATATGTAAAGGATTGGGACTTGGGACTTTTAACACTGTATGGAATTTGGTAGGCACTGAGTAGAATCTTCCTTCATTTCTTTGACTTTGCATGAGGACTCCAAAATTGTGGAACATGATGTTTAAATTTAACTTAAACACTACTGTAGTTCTTTTGAATTGTGAAAAACTATATTTCTTCACATTCTACCTAGGTAGTTAATATTTGACACCATGTTTTGCTTTTCCCTATGACAGGTGTAGGGTTTTCTGTATAAACTCTTTAAAAAGTTAGAGTTTTCTAGAAGTGTGAATTTATCTTCTGCATTACAAAACATGCATAACCCACCTTTTCTTTATTTATTTTTTTCCCAAGCAGCAGAGGATTATGTTGAAATTGGGAAGTTTAAGACTAGGTTCTTGCAAGTATTGTTGTTCCAAGTATTTTTCATGGTATGATTTTCTCCTGTGGTGCTTGTGATCCTGTAAGTCTAGGTGGTTGAAAATACAATTTTATTAGGGAAATCTGCTGCTTGAACTCATTGTTGTTCTTTGAGCAGTTTAGGAAAGTCTCATCTTAATGAGTCAGCCTTAGCTTCATTTCCTGTGTTTGCAAACACAATAGAGGGCTTTTAATTTCTTCCATGTCCCTTCTCTATCTTCTGCATAATACCTGATTCTCAAACGTTTTTAAACATAGCTAAAACCGTTTGGGGGATTATGCAGTAAAACCTATGCACAAAGGTAATTCTGGCATTGTCTGGAGTACTTAGGAGGATAACGGTGATGCAGATCAACATTAATAACTTGGTTTATAGTCCTGAGTATTAGAACTTGGTTCAGTCAGGGTTTTTTGTTGTACTGTCTGTTTAAAAGCTAATAATAGCTAACTGTCTTTCTGAGAATGTCATGTACTAAAAAAATAATATTTCTAGTTATTTTAAGACACTTTCATGCATCACTGGTTTGCTATTTGGTTGCTATTTGTACTGACTGATTTTTAACTTTGTGCTTTGTAATGACCATTGTGGTAGTATTTTATGATGCCTTTGTGTGAAGCCAGTGATTTCTTCCATGGCTGAGGCTATGGCCATAGGAGTAACTTGCAGAAGTGCTTGCAAGAAGTGAAAGCAAAATGGTTCATGCTAAATCACACAGACATGTTGTTTTGGTTTGTGTGCTTTTTTGAGCAACATACCTCTAGTTCCAAATTGGGCAGTGTATTTAAATATAGGTTATTTTTTTCTCCTTCCTTAGTGCCAGACTTACATCCTTAAAAGTTATAGCTGCTCGCTCTTTTTGTTTTCTTTTGTTTTGTTTTAATATATTGATGAAATGGAAGAGATATCATAAACAGTTATTTTATAGCTGAAGTTCTTTGCATTTGAAAATCCTAGCATGTCCTAGAGCTGCAGTATTGCTTCTCCACCACTTCAGCTTTGGAACTCCTCTCCCTTCCTCTTGTGGTATACAGAATCAGCAGTCTGTTAAGTGGTTTGTTGCCACTCAGTCATGTACATTGGTCCTCTTGCAAGCCACCTTTTTTCTGCATTTGAGTTTTCAGATATGTATACATGAAGCAGATGTACATATATGTATATGTGTGTGTATTAAAAAATATATATCTGCACTGGTTGATACTGAGCTGAAATGTGGTTTGTAAAGCTGAGAGCAGAAGTCCCCTCTGGGCTGTACTTTGTCTGCTTCAGTGCTGTGCAGCACATTAGTGCAGTGCGATGCGTGACCAGCCAGACAATGTTTGTCTCAGTTTTCATCTGCAGCTCTCAATGTGTTTCATTCTCTGCCAAAATGGAGAAAGTAAATTCCTTTTTACTTCCTTAAGTTGTTTCCTTCTCTGGTTAACATCATCTTCCCTCGTGTTTTACTTTGTTTTCTTATTAACTTGTTTCCTTTTCCTTCTATTATTTTTTTCCTACTGGGATTCTGGAATGCATTATAACTTCACAACACTCTTTTAAGTGAGGGACTTAACCATTGTTTTAGCCTCTTTGCATGCCATTTGGTCTTTTTTTATTTCTTGTTTGGCTTTATCTATTTAATGCAATTTTTATTATTTTGGCCATCTTGTGTTTGCAAAGACTCTGGGCTATGTTGATTGCTGTTACCAGCTAAATGACGAGTGCTCTGTAACACTGAAATGCCATTTTCTCACATTTCTGGATTTTTTTATCCTTTTTTCCTTCCCTTTAGACCCAGTACAAAATGTGGTCCAGATCTTGGAGAAGCAGTACCTGGAAGAGAAGCGCAGTGCTCTTGAGGAGCAGCGGCTGATGTACGAACGTGAGTTAGAGCTGCTGAGGCAGCAGCTCTCTCCAGAACGACAGCACCAGCATGGCAGTGACAGACTCTCCTACACTGCTCAGACTGCACAGCAGAAGGTGAATCTCTGGACAGAAGAGAGGTGAGAATACTGGACTTAAAACAAAGGAATTAGTAAGAATTACAAAGGGGGAAAGATGGAGCTTGAACCTTCTGTCACAAACTGATAGTACTTTTTGTGGAGTTGATGTGCAGTACAAGATCTGCATCCACCAAAGTGTTAGCATTTCATTTAGGGCAAAGTTCTGATGTGTAACGTGTAACAAAACGTAACTCACAAAAGACATAAAAATTTAGCTTTTATTGATCAGTATTATAGGTTGGGGTTTTGTGGTGGGTTTTGGTGTTTTATTTTTTTGTTTGTGTTTTTTGTGAGGTTTTTTGTTGGTGGTTTTGCTTTTAACTAGAAAAGTGGTTATGAAATGTTCGGTTTAGCAATTTCTGGTTTAGTTCTGGAAAGAAGGGAAAGGATAGTGCAGAAAGGTAAATTTGTCAACTAAGACTAAGGAGTCCAGGAAGGAGAATTGTGTGTTGAGAGTATACAGTGAGGATATGTTATTTTGCAATCTAAAAATCATATGGGAATCCATGTATGTTGCATGTATGTGTTTCTCGAAGTAAGCCCAACTTTATAAAAGAATTGCTGTGTTTTTGAGAACTGCAGAGTAGTCAAGTGGAGTATGTTTGAACTGTTTAGGAACTAAAAGGCTTGCCATGAGTGAACTGTTTAGGAACTAAAAGGCTTGCCATGAGTGTAGCATGGCACCTGAATGCAGCCTTGGTGAAAGATTGACATGAGATTTGTAAGGAGAGTTAAAAAAGCAGAGTAGGAAGATGTGAGCAGGGTGTTTGCATTTTGGCAGTGAGAGAAGTTTGCTCATGGTATCATTCAGGAGAGAAGGATGGAGAGAAGTTCTAGGGGCAGGAGCCAAGATGATTTAAGTTTTCTGCACACAAATAATTTATCTCTCATGGGCTAATTCA
>NW_008682045.1:25064-53540 GCF_000695815.1 Acanthisitta chloris
TCTCTCATAAATTTCTTTTAAGCCAGAAACTTCCTTATTCCTGTATGAATTTGAGTGCTCTTTTCTGCTTGACTATTTTTGCTTTATTCTCTACCATTACAAAATGAAATCCATTTACAAGAGGAGTCTAAACAAAGATAGCCAAGACTGTGTTGCAGCTTTCAAACTGAGAGTGTTAGAACAGAACAGATCTTTGTTTAGTTTTTGTGCAAGATTTTGTTTTGTAATTTTTGCCCAGTTTGACCTGGGAAAAAAAACCTAAGCAAATAGCTAACTGTTGACCAGCAATGACTAGAATGTTTCTCATGGCAAGCACAGGGAGAAGTAGTTCTGTGGTTCAACATTAATTAAAATAATTGTTTCCCCCTGTAAGACCTAAAACCAGAATGATTGGGAACTGAATGTGAAATGTTGCAGAGTTGTGGTTGGGATTTGCAGGCTCTTTTAGGGCTGCACAAGGAGTGCAGAGTGAGAAGTGCACTGCCTGAAGCCCTTGCTATGCAGAACTGCTTTGAGCACAGCAAGGCCATCAAGAAATCATTAATAACCCACATCAGTAGCAGAGATGAGAACTGGGCTTACTGGTAAGGGAGGCAGTACCTCTAAGAAGGTGCAGTGGAAGGGAAAAGGAAGTGGCAAGAAACTTGCCTGTCCTTGAGAGCTGTGAAGAAAAAAGGGTAACTGATTAGCTTAAAGTCAAACACTATCACAATGTAATCACATTTAAAAAATAGAGTGATATCAAATCTAAGTGTTCTGCCTGCCTTCACTTCTCAGGAGTTGTTAGATGTTTCTTAGGAGTAGATGTACTTTGACTAAGCAGTTTTGCCTCTGGATTTCATGGGTGAATACTTTATTCTTTATAACTGTTGATCCACTTGTAGCATGTACTTGCTCTTTGGAGACACCAGTGAGGAATCTAATAATATTTGGTGACTCTGCCATTGAATAAGCAGTTTTCTGGAAGAACTAATTATCAGTTTCCTGTCCTCCAGAGGATCCTCTTAGGCATACTTTTTATTAATAGTTGTAGAAGAGGTTTGTGCTTCTGAAAAATGGGGAGAAAATTTGAATCTTCTTAAATAAGAAACCAGAAAAACCAATCTGTGAGGGATTTCTGCTGTAAAAGCATGGCAACATGTTGCTGAGAGGATGTTCACCAGCCAGCTGGCCAGAGAGCATGAAATCCAGGAAAGAATGGGAAGACTGGATGTGAAAAATGTGTGAAGGAGCCAAGAGTCTGGATTGCACGGGATTTGATTAGTGCGGTTTTATCTGTTGCTGTTGCAAATGAAGCTGAGCTCTACCGGATCAGCCAGCAAGATGAGCTTGAAAGGTATCAGATGTAGGCACGTGGTTGTGTCTGTTAGATCAGCTGGAACACATTGCAGAGTTTGTTCCAGCTTTCTGCTGACTATGGAAGGGCAGATGATACCTGACCTGGTGTGAAATCCTGTTGTCATAACATTAACCCATTGTAACTTTGAACCAATTTAATGTGTTGGGGTGGTGATGTACTGGACCAGAGATGTAGTTCAGTGTATTCTGTGTCTGGCATTAGAAATCCCAGAGACTTGCAATGATACCTCATGAGTGTCAGTTGTTTTTCTTGTTTAGCTTAGACTGTTGTTTCAGGATTTCAATGTTCAAGGAGTATTTGCTGCAGTTAATATCCTAACAGAACTTGTCATATATTTTGTGTAGTAAGAATTAAGAAATCCTATCTGAAACTTTTTTTTTTTGCTTGAGTTTCTGGATGGCTACTGGCACAGCTGCATATGGAAAAACACCACTGTAGTGAGAACTGCCCATAATAATTGCTTGAGTTACTTGTAAGATCTCCTTACAGTCTTAACCATTCCTTTCTCAAGAATCTAGTGAAGATGGGTGTGGGAGCCTCCCCAGAAAGCTTGACAGGTGCTGGTGTCCCAGATCAGGGAAGGGACTGTCTGCAGCTGGATCTGATGGCTCTTGCAGTGCTTACATGCAGATCAAAGCTGCCTTCTGTTTCTCACCTTGGGCAGCTCTCTTGGAGTGGTTGCATGTGTAGTGCACTCTGAGTATTAAGTACATTTTAGTGAGTAATTCTTGACTCTACCTCCATTTTCTGGGTGAATCCAAAATTATAGCTGTCTGTGGAATGTGTCACTCATATGGTCTGGAATTACTCATTTAGTGGCAATAGCCTGGATAACAGAAGCAAGAGGCAGAGTGATATGGAAAGGAATTTTTCATCTAATGCTGGGAGCAGATATGGAGGAAGTTGACTAAAAATCTGCTGATAGTAGCAGCTATTTAAGATTCAACAAAACCCTCCACTGTTGCAAACTTAGGCCAGACAGGAGAGAGAGACAAAGCTGCATGTTTTAGCATGTTGAAGACACTAAAATTCAGGGCTGCTTGCTAATGCTGCTGGTTGTTTACCATTTTGCTGTGGTCTCAGGGACTGGCAGAGTGCAATTCAGATTTGTCAGGCTGTTCTTTGGGATATCTTGGAAAAAGATAGCCACTCAGGTAGAATTCTGTTGGTGACTGAGAGGCATATTAGCAGTTATTTATGGTTTGTACTGTGCAGGCATATGAAAGATCTAAGGGTATCTGAATAAAGCCAAGTAGACAAACTTTGCCTGTGTTCACAGCAGGGCCCAGGAGTTTACTTGTTCCTCGTAGGCTTGTCCTTAATGTAAGGTGTTTTGTAGAAATGAGAAGTGCATGTGCACAACATGTATCATATTTCAATAGGACTTTGCATAGAAAAGCTAAAAAATCATACAGGGGTGTGCTGGTGACTGAAATACCCAAAGTTTAATCATGTGTTTTTTGAAGAGGATGAGATGCAGTAAGTGCTGTTGGGACTACAGAGAAAGGCAGAACTGGGGGCATTTGCTCAGAAGATAATCATGGTACTTGTAAAGGCAAATTAAAGACAAGAACCCCGGGCAAGAGCGTATCTTAGTACACAGGTGTATGTATAGTATGTGTCACAGCAGGTTTGCCAGGTGTTACGTGAGAATAGATTTGCTCAGACAGGCCTTAGAAACCCTCTTGGAATTTGTCCAGAGACTGTTAACTGTGTTGAGTGCACAAGCTTCAACCTGTGCTTGTTCATCTCTTACTTAAAAGATACTTTGGGTACATAGGATTTAAGATTTTTTATTTGTAGTTTTTTAATGTGTATGCGTGAGATGGCTTAGGCATACAGAGGGAAGTCTGTGGGTCTGTAGCACTGCAAAGCCCTAGTTGTGATGTAAAGCTGTGGCCTGCAGTGATTGCAGGTTCTAGGATCACAATCTGAGGAAAAGCAGGTTTTATCAAGATCAAGTCTCACATGTTGGGACTGGTACTTCTGCGGAACAGGACTCCAGATTAAAGACACAGTCAGCTGCAATTATTTAATTTCTTGAAAATTAGGAATGTCCCTAGGGCATTAAACAAATCATCACTGTAACAGCTCCCGTGTTACCGTGTTCTTTTATTTGGGCTTCACTGTGCTAGACTTGCCTCAACAGTAATTTGTTTGTTTAATATGTGATCACTGCTTTTCCTCAATAAAATTGTCTGACACTGTTTCATGTTTGCTGACATAGTGCTTGCTGTACAGCATTTCTTCTCAAACTTGTTTCAGAAAAGTCTTTGTTAGCACCTCTACTTGCAGCTTTCCAATAATAGAAATAGGTTTCTGTGTATTTTTCATGTTACCTACTGCACCACAGGGATGAATTGTTTCGACAGAGCCTGGCTAAACTTCGAGAGCAGATAGTAAAGGCAAATACTTTGGTGAGAGAAGCAAACTTCTTAGCAGAAGAAATGAGTAAGCTAACAGATTATCAAGTAACACTTCAGATCCCTGCTGAAAACCTCAGTGCCAACAAAAAGGTAATTAATGACAGTAAAGAATGCTGAAAAATGCAGTTTTATGGCTAAACTGTGTAGATTTACATAACATTTATCTAACCTGAGAGCATAATATGTTACTTTTGTTAGATTATACATAGGTAAAAGAGGGGTACTATGTGAAGATTATACATAGGTAAAAGAGGGGTACTATGTGACTAATATATTGAAAGGGAGTAATTAAGTAAAAATGGGAACATAGCACCAAGTGTGGCTCTCGCTGCTTTCAAGTATATGATTACCATGTACACATGCAGCTTGTGAACAGACATTTGTGCTCTGTTGCTACAGAACCTGCATTTTAGTTTTGTTTGCAAAAATTAATGGTTTTTGTTACAGTTGCCTACAATCTTAGTGTCTTAAGGGTTGTATGGTACCACTGTAAATATAATAATAGCAATTAGGATAATGTGCTTGTCATAAGGGATTTGATTGAGTGTTAATTTTCCTGTGGGAATGGCCATTGTTTCAGAAGGATAAAGAGATCTGGATCCTCAGATGTGCATGGAGCATGCTGTGTTTGCTGACAGAGATAGCATGGCTGGCATGCAGAGAGAACCTGTATGTTCTGTATTTTATTCCTTTTTAGGAATGCAATTTGAGTGAAGAGTAAAATTACTTACATGCACCTTTTCCTGCAATGATTGTTTTTTCTTCTGATTTAGAGGGGTGCAATAGTAAGTGAGCCTGCTATTCAAGTGAGAAGAAAAGGAAAAGGTACTCAAGTGTGGACTATTGAGAAACTAGAGAACAAATTGATTGACATGAGAGACCTCTATCAAGAGTGGAAGGAGAAAATTCCTGAGGTAATTTATATATTTTCTGAAATTAATCAAAGATTGAGTTTATTTTCTTATGACTTCTTTTAATATGTTGTGCAGACCAAGTGCAATGACTTTGTGTATGAAAGGTTAGGGTATTGTGGTCTATTCTTAAAAATCAAGCCAACCAAACAAAACCAAAACAAAAAAAGTATGACTAATACTAAATATTCACAATCTCCATGCATAATAAAGCACAGCTATGTCCTGTCTCACTTGTGTTCTCAGATATGTGTGCTGAGGTCAGATATAATTGTGCTGAGGTAGTGACTCACGGTACCACTAAGAGCATGTGTTTACCTGGCATAACCAGCTCTGAACAAAAGCAGCAAGCTGCATTATAAATAAAATTATTAAATTGCAGTCAATATCAAAGCTTAGATACACTCAAGGTGCAGAACATATTAGTGGGTTAGAACTTGATTTTAAAATATGAAATATTCTTTGATTTCATTTGTGTATCCCAAAGCCTTAAAGCGGTGAAGGAATCGGTCAAAGGTACTTAGTCGACATCAGAATTTCCATCAAAACTAAGTGTTGTTTTGTGAGAATTTAAGTAGTACATTAGTCTTGGCAGATAAGCATGAGGCTTGTCAAAAGCTTGCTTGTTTACTTGAAAGAGACATGACATTTGGTGTTCCAGAAGACATCATCTAAGCATCCAGGTAGAAGTACATAGGAAGTATATCTTACTGTCTTGCAGCTGATAGGGAGCACCGAAATGACTTGTATCAAGAATCATTCTCAAATATGTTTGAACAACTGTTGTGCCTTTGTTACATGCTTTGGACGGGACAATGGGAATCTCTAAAATCATAACACAGGGGAGGTCAAGCACTTCATCTGTGCCCATTGAAGACAACGATGATTTTGCTGCTGACTTTAGTAAGAACTGATAGCACATCCTTTGAATACATTGTCTGCCTGAGCCAGGATCATCCTTTCCATGACCTATGTCGTCCATAATGCATGTGTTCTATGTGCTACATAGAAACACGTAGGTCAAATGCATGTGTTGAAGACGAAGGAGGAGGAGAAGGGAAGGAGCTAACAAATCCACCAATGAGTGCATATCATGCTAGGAATCTGCATGAATTCTTGTGGCTGTGTATGGGGTACTTGCATAGAAAATGCTGTAGGTGTGATCTCTGCTCTATAGCAGTCATAACACTTGTAAGCCTAAGTAGGAAGTCATTCTACACTTTCCCTTTTGCCCTTGTAGTGGTAACCAGCAGCCAGGCCAGCTATTCAACCTGAGGATGATTTGTCCTCTCATTTAAAAAGCGTGAACAGAGCAGAAAAATAAGGTGAAACATCTCAAATTCAATGCCTACTGTGCTTGCTCATGGTAAAGTCTGCTTTATCTTGACATTACTAAACAATGTAGGTCATCATATTACTATATCCCTTAGTAAAGAAAGGATTGGATAATGTCTCATCTCAAAGATTTCATTTCAGATTTGTAACATGACTCTAGTCTCTTTCTACTTGTGTTACAGGAAGGAACAGAAAAGATTGGTAGTGACTTCATTTTTGTGCCATGATCTTATGCTATGAGGTTATTTGATCCTCTGCTCCCATGCTTATGTTTTATGACATGGCTTTTATTATCTCTAAAACAGATAAGGAAGCTGATTGGCAAGAGAGGTGATCCTTTTTATGAAGCACAGGAGAACCACAACTTGATCGGCGTTGCCAATGTGTTTCTGGAGTGCCTTTTCTACGATGTGAAGCTGCAGTATGCTGTGCCCATCATCAGCCAGCAGGGAGAGGTAAAGCTGGGCCCTGCATACCTGTGTGCTCCTAGCTGTATGGGTCATGCATCGGGCTTTGTTTGCTGGGAGGCTTCATCTACATCGAGGTTTGATCAAGCAAATGATGGTTTTTGTCTTGTTTCCCCAGTGAATAGGTGTTCTATTCAAGCAGATATGTATATTTTCTGTTTAATTCTTTATACTTGCCTAGCTGTTAAAATCAAACAAAATTCCTAGTATCAGTGTAGGTAACTGAGCAAAACCCAGTACACTGAAATTCTGATGTACAGTATTTACAATGTGTACCTTTTGTGCTGTATGTGCGTTAGAAAGGTCAGTAGTTCTACATACAATTTATTGGGCTTTTTTATTCCTTTCTTCTCTTTTTTGACATTGTTGTTTTCATTTGGTGGTTGAGAGTTGTTCAGTTCTGTTTCTGCATGACTCCTAGAGTTAGGCATTAAGATGGTTGATATCCAAGTCCCTTGTGCACAGGTTCTTAGTGTTTGTCTTGCTTGGCTCTAGGTTGCAGGACGATTGCATGTTGAAGTAATGCGAGTCACTGGGTCTGTCCCAGAACGTGTAGTAGAAGGAGATGACTCGTCTGAGAACTCCAGTGAGAGTGGGAGTCTGGAAGTCATGGATAACAATGGAGAAATTATTCATAGAACAAAAAAGCTCTCCTGCAGGGTAAGTGAGGACACCTGATGAAGTTAACACTTTCAGGCCTCTGAAACTATCTCCTATGGTTTGTTTGATCATTTAATCTAGGGCTGATGTATGGATTTCATTTCTTCTGTGATGAAGCATTTCATTCTCCACTTGAGCTTATCAGCTTCCTCGAAAAAAATCATGTACATGGGTTAGATGCATGCAACTGCTTTCCTTGCATCTGCATTTCTGTAGACACAAAATAAGATTTCCTAAATGGGGACATCCTTACTGTGCTTTAAAGTTCTTCTTGGCTGTTGGTCTTCAATTTGCAATTGAAGAAGAATCAGTCATATTTATGGCATCTGTTTTGTCTCCTCAGGTAAAAATAAAAGAAGCAACCGGACTGCCACCTAATCTCTCCAACTTTGTCTTTTGTCAATATACATTTTGGGATCAATGCGAATCAACAGTAGCAGCACCAGTGGTAGACCCAGATGTGCCTTCACCTCAGAGCAAAGATGCTCATTTTACAGTGACCTTCTCTCACTGTAAGGTAAGTATTTTTATTCATAAATAATGTTAGCAGGAGGAGGATATGTTTGAGAGAAACTGTTTAGAATTTGAGCCTTGTTTTGCTGGGGAAGGAAGGAGACCATCAAGCTGTACAGCTAATGACTTTTGACTGTACTTAGGAATGCCATAATATTTCACTTCATCACTTCTTCAAAATGTAACAAAAGGAAAAAATCTTTTAAATTCAGATGTCATCTTTAATGCATGGGAGAAACTATAGTTTGTATAATGACATCTGATCATATACTTGTTCAGTAAGCTCAATAAGTTGTGACATTGTTTTTATGGAAATTTTCAAAGCACGAAATGTGGAATGCAGATGCAGGAATTGCTAAGATAATGAGGTTTTACACCTTTCTTGTCCAGAGTCAAGCTTTATGATCCAAACTGTATTGTTTTACCATGGAGGTAGTTAGTTGTTTGGTGTGTCATAGAATCAGCTGGGTTGGAAGAGGCCTCAAAGATCATCGAGTCCAGCCTATTTCATTTTATGGAATGTGATTTGTTTTTCTCATTGCCAGGACTATGTGGTGAATGTCACGGAGGAGTTTTTGGAGTTCATTTCAGAAGGAGCTCTTGCTATTGAGGTGTGGGGTCACAGATGTACTGGCAATGGCAACTCTATTTGGGAAGTTGATTCTCTTCATGCTAAAACTAGGACACTGAGAGACAGGTACAAATAAATTACAAATTAATGCTTCCATCAACTTTCTAAAAGCTTTCTAAATGTTGGTGCACAACATACTTTGAGACAGCCATTAATTTTTGTGGGGGTGTCTTTTAGATGGAATGAAGTGACTCGAAGAATAGAAATGTGGATTTCCATACAAGAATTGAATGAGATGGGAGAATATACTGCAGTTGAACTCCATCAGGCAAAAGATGTAAACACAGGGGGAATTTTCCAGCTTAGGCAGGTATGTATCTTTTCCTTGTTGTTCTATTCTGACTTTAATTGATTCTTAATTTTATTCTTAGTTTCTCTCTTTGTCTCTCTCGATTTCCTGCTCAGGGTCATTCTCGCAGGGTTCAGGTGACGGTGAAACCTGTACAGCATTCGGGAACGTTGCCTCTCATGGTAGAAGCAATTCTTTCAGTCTCTATAGGTGGTGTGACTGCCAGATCAACCAAACTGCAAAGGGGCTTGGACAGCTATCAGGTAAGGCAGTTAATTTCTCAATTTGGTTTGGTTTTGCTGTTCTAGACCCAGCACAATATAATTGCAGAAGGACACACTGGTACATGACACGTTATCTGCAGTTTCACATGTTTCAGGTTAATACATATAATGTAAGCCTGTGGTACTAAGTCAGATTCTTTTTTTGATTGTAACTCAATGCATAACTTGTAAAGTACCAAGTGTGGTATGAGAATATATACAAGACAGAGTAAATTGTTCGTTGTGTGTAAAGGTGATTAATACTAGATTCCTAGTGCTATTAGTTTCCCTCCCTTCCAGGGATGGTGAAAGTTGAGGAGAGGAAAAGTAAGAAAAAAAAAAAAGAAATTTAGTAGAGAAAATGTCTTATAGTGAAATACTATTTGTCTTTTCAAAAAGCACTGAGTTGTTTGATCAGAATGAAAAAGCAGGCATCACTGAATGTGAAAAGGCTGTTGCATGTAGCAGAAAAAGTCCTTAAGAAACATAAATTATTTCAAGCGGATAGAGGACAAATTCATATTGGAAAAAAAGCATGATTTTAACAGTGTTGGCAAAGAACAAGCGGAATGGGCTACCCAGGGAAGCAGCGTTCCTTTTGTCAGAGAGATTGCATTCAGAACCACAAGTAATTCTAGCCTTAGACACAGATGAAACCATAAAACTAGAGATTAGTGATCTGCTTGCTCAGTCCTTTTTCTGGCACTGTATTCTATGGGGGGGTTAATTGTTTGGTTTTTAATAAATATATTCACTAATACTCAAATCACAGCTGAACTCCTGTAGTCTGCAATGAAAAAAAGTCTTTCTACCTGTTAATAAGACTTTGTTTATTTGTATGTTGTCATTTTAACATTTTGCAAGTTTAAGGCAGAAATGTTTGTACTCATGTTTTGGGTTATTTCTGTGAGTTGCTGTTAAGAAAAGTGCGTGGGTTTTTGTGTTTTACAAAATTTATTTTCTCCTACCAGAAGGAGGAGGATGATGGTGGTGATATGGATAGTTACCAGGTATTGCTGCTGTTGCTGTCAATCCTGCGGCATGGGGGCACAGCTAATGCTAATAGCCAACAACTTTCAAATGAACCAGCATACTGGAGCAAGCAAAAGCAGCTTTGATACACACGTGCTGTGCATTTAAGAGGCTACCTGGGCTATAAAACACTGCTATTTCAGTTCACCTTGTGACTTTATACTCTTACAGTGTCCTCTCTTTTCTAGTACTCCGCAGTCAGCTCTCCTAACTGGCTACATGAATTGCAATGGGAATAAAAGCTTAGAAGCTTTGATTTAGAATGAAAACAGTTTCCAGTGAAAAGAACAACAACCACCTGCAGCTGCAGGCACCTTTTCCAACCAAATTACGCAGCATAGGATATTTTGTTTATTTTCTAAAGAAAACATCAGGAAGTTTTAAGCTGTGCAATTTTCTCAAATGCTTGTTGGAGAGGGAGGGGAGGATATGAGTGAGGGGAAAAACAGAAGCTTCAGTGAAGCAATTTTTAATAATTCACATGAAAGCAAACCTTGAGCCTGTTTTTTTGTATGATAAGTATATATAAGACAGTCACAGTTTATACACTATAACAGGAGACTGTTTTAAAAGATGACAAAGGGCGGAAGAGTAAATGCCTAAACCAGTAAAATACATTTCAGACTTCTTCATAGAAGACTTATTTCTGATGGGCAGTCTTACAGAAGTAAAACCAGTTAGGTGACAATGCTGACATCCCTTAAGATAATGTATTAGGTTTTACAGTAATCTCAAAAAAATCAATTAAATACTAACTTCTTGCGGGCTGTTAATGCGCTTCCTGGCATATCACAGAGAAGAACAAACCGGATTTTCTGTGATACGACAAAGCATGATTGCATGATGGGTTTTATTTGCATGAGAAATCTTTTAATTGCACTGATAGCAGCTGCTAGCAATGGAATTTTGTGCAGGTTTGAGGGTGTACTGACCTGTCTAATCTTCAGGAGAACTTTTGATCAACTGATGATACCAGTTTTTCCTATTCTATATGCTATTCAAAAGTTTGATTGCCACTTCTGTGAGTAATTAGCCTGTGGTGTACAATCTGTAAAGCAGCAGAGGCAGTCACATTTTCTTTTCCTCCTGTTGGAATCTGAGACTTGAAAGCAAATAAATTTCCATTCATGGGTGATGAGGTACTTAGTGTGCATGTCATTTGGGGGAAAAAGTTTTCTGCATCATGCGAGCCATTTAATATAAATTCTGATTAAATTGCCACCAAATTCATTGCCCTTTATTCTTAACCACATAGCTTAATGACTTTCTTCTCTCTTTCCATATTAGGAAGAAGATTTAAACTGTGTACGAGAAAGGTGGTCTGATGCATTAATAAAACGCAGAGAATACCTAGATGAGCAGATCCAGAAAATCAGCAACAAACAAGGTTTGCACCTTGAAGCCTCTGCCATAAGTACTCTATGCCCTGTAGCACAAAAAATGTGTCTTTTATGTAATCCTAATCTCTTTCACTGTAGAAAAATCCGAGGATGATATAGAACGAGAAGCACGGCTGGTCGAGCAGTGGGTAGGGCTGACAGAAGAGAGGAATGCAGTGTTTGTTCCAGCACCAGGCAGTGGAATTCCCGGTGCCCCCGCAAATTGGTATGTTCAGAAAAGCCATGGGAGTTGTTAGCTTTTTGTACATAAACATTGCACACTTCAAGGTAAAAATCTAAGGATTTCTTGGTGTTTTCTACATTTTCCTGCAATACTACAAATTACACTCAGCTGGCAGAAGGCTAGACAGTCAGGGGCTGAGGTCAGTGTAAGAAAGGGCTGCTTAGTTAACCTATTAAATAAAGTAGCTTTGAGATAGCTCTCAAAGTTTGAAAATCACTTTTGAATATAGCATAGTATTTTGCAACTTTATACAATTCTGAGAAAATTATCCGATAGTTCAATTCTGTTCAGGCAAGGAATGGCTCAAAAATGAATGGTAGAACACAGATAATTTCATTGGTACAGCATGGGGAGGGAACAAACTGTGGTTTCAAAAGATGTGTTCTCTTCTGTTTCATTTGAGTTTATAATACATTTCTCTTTTAATTTCATTTAAACCATGCCTTAACTAAGGTCATTGGAATTGACATGCAAAAATGAGAAATGTTAGGTTTGGGAAAATATGGACAAGAAGTGTGACTCTAACCAAGTGTAGACTGATGGTCTCTGGTAATACCTAGCATCTCCTCTTCACTGAGTGAATGATGTAGCAATACTCTTTCCTTGCTGTTTTTCCCCTCATCCACCTGAAGTGTGCTGTGGTCATGGCTAAAAGTGTCTTTAGTCATATAAAGGCTATGCCATACCAGCAGTTACATATCCAGTGTTTTGAAAGGTTGCTGACCTTTCTGTATGAGATGAATACAACCAGTTGCCTTTATAAGGAATAGAACAGGATGTTTAAACTCTCGCCCTCACAGCAAGTGACACGTGCTGTGCGGTGTGAATGACATTTTGGCAAAGCACTACATTTACTTCCATGTGTAGATAAACAAATATTGTGTGTGCCACATAGGCATTGAGATTAGCCATCAACATGTTGACAGCTCTAGCCATTGGTTACGATTAATGAATATGGATGGAGATCTGTTTGCCCAAGTGAGCTTAGGTATGAATTTGCTTTCCTTGTTGCCAGCAGTTTGTTTTGTTTCAGGATCCCACCTGCAGGAATGGAAACACATATACCTGTCCTCTTCCTTGATTTGAATGGTATGTAGTAACAGCAGATTAAGAAACTTGGGGGGAGGGGAACGGGGGATTAGTTTGGGTCAATAGATTGTTAAATGGAATGATGAATCTGACGTGTTTCAGAAATCGAATTAATCCTGGCAATAGCACTGTCTGATATGGCTTGTAAAATGCTTTTGCTTCTGGTTCTGTATGTTGGCATAATTAAGCACAACTATTTTAAAATAAAGATAAAAATCAGGGAACATATGAATACAGGGATGTTCTGTGCCACAGAAAATAGCATAGGGAAGCAGCTTTGTTTAAATCGAACAGCAGATAGGAAAATCCTGTAAAAGTTTTGATGTACAAATTCACATGTCATTAAAGCACTGATGGAGAATCTCCCACTGCTTTCAGACCTTGTTCCCCAGAGGTAACTGTAGAGTCTCAAACAGCTGGTTTAATGAAGAGTGTATTAGGACTATAATGAGCCTTTTGTTAGAGAATCCACATGTTCTCCCTTTGAAGGTATCTAGTTTTACATGTGAGAAGACTATTGATACATATTTTAAATACACAGATACACAGTGAAGTAACAAGAAATTAGAGGTAGCACCACATGTACAGACTATTTAGGAAACAAGTCTGTAATTACAAACCTGAACATAAAGCAGAGGAGAACCCACAGGCCTTGTCACATTCAGCACTAGACATGTTTATATGGGCAGTGCACTAATACCTGCTTTAGCAAATGCTTTTGGAAAGTGAAGCACCCTCTTCCTTCATCTATGCTCACAAGGAATGTTTTTTTGGGGGTTTTTTTCATTATCAGTACAGATAAGCAGATGACAGATCAAACAGGATATTTAAACAGGTCAATGCATCTTTGCACAACTTGCTTTTTGGGTTTTTTTGTTTAGCGAAAAGCCTAGTGTAGCCAGAACTGCTATTCTCAATTTCTTTCGAATGCTGAAATCATCTTTAAAATACTGCACAGTAATAAGATTAATTAGGACTAAATGTATTATGAAATATGGGTAGGACTTTATTAGGACTTTGTGTTACAACTTTGCCTCTATATATTAATATCCTTTGGTATAAAACTCTTTCATTCTTTGCACATTTGTTTCATTAGCTGATGACCTCAGTGCCAATGAACAACTTATAGGTCCCCATGCATCAGGAGTTAACTCAATACTACCAAAGGAGCATGGGAGTCCATTCTTTTATCTGCCGATCATAAAACACAGTGATGATGAGGTAAATTGTTAGCAAGACTCCTTCTTGACAACTGCAGCTTGTGTTGATGCTTTCTTCTTATGTTTTATTTTCTACTTCTATGTATTTAATCATTATTATTATATTATTACTTTTTGTCTTAGAAGTGCCATCTCTATCTAGTGCTGCCTCTATTTTCTGGCCTGTTTATTTAAATGTAGAGGATATGGATTGTTAGCTCTTCCATCTTAATTCAGAGATGACAAGTCTTAGCTCTTCTTGGCAAAATAAGAATTCAACTGCCTGACTCAAAATCCCTTTTTCTGCTTTCCTCACCCCTTCATCATTCCTCTTGCAGGCTCTTGATTCTTCAGAGAAAACTGCTTTGTTAATTGTGCACACTAGGCAAAGCTTAATACTTACATAAAACTTTTTCATTTGTAGCACAAAATTGCTCTTTTATTAAACATAAGGTTTGGGAATTGTTGGAAATTAATGGTTCTGAATCAATTTTGGAATTTCTTAACTCATTGCTTTCATATTCTGTGCGTACTCAGTTCATTGCTTAAGAGACCATTTCCAGAGTAAATGGGACACTAAAGCTGGGGAGGAGGCAGGGGAAAGGAAAAAAGAATTCTGCAGAATAGGAGCATGTTAATTCTTTATGGGCCATTATAACCTAATTCAATGCAGATGGAAGATTTTACATTGAAATTAATAAACTTTTAATACAGTAGCAATAGGATTTGTATTCCTTCTTCCGGTCTTGCTTCTGCTTTCCTTTCTTTCTTCATTTGTGTGAAGACTTCCTTTTGGGTCAGGGTTTCCACAGTGCAGGGATTGTGGTCGTGTTTGTATTCCCCAATATCTTAACACCTTTTTTAATGCTTCTTCTGATAAGTTCTTTCCTATGAAAATGAGATTTGATTCCATTTTGTTCAATGATGCTGATTTTTCTCTCATTAAATAGCTGTTTTACTTCATGTTAAATCATTGCAAATTCTACCTGTTATTAGAGTAATTGAATTTCTGATTTCCCTTTCCTTCCTCCACTTAATTTGTCTGCACAGGTTTCAGCCACTGCTGCTTGGGACTCTTCTGTCCATGATTCAGTGCACCTCAATAGGGTAACTCCTCAAAATGAGAGAATTTACTTAATAGTGAAGACTACTGTGCAGCTCAGTCATCCTGCTGCAATGGAACTGGTGTTACGCAAAAGGATTGCAGCCAATATTTATAACAAGCAGGTAACACGTTTATATATACTTTTTATTTTTAATTTGGTCTCGTACTCTTAATTTTATTAATGTGGTTTTTTAGCTGCTTGCTTCATTTTCTAAGCTTGGTCTCTGCAATTCTTTTAAAATATGAATGAAAGCAGGATTTTTGTAGGCTGCAGTGAAGCTGTTATACTGCTGGTATATTCCTTTGAACGGTCTGTTTTTCAACTGATCAAACTCTAGGAGTGTTGTGTACTGAGCCCAGGGCTGGAAGGAGTATGTAAAGTATCATTAATGCTAAAAAGGAACTTAATGGTCCTGAACACTTTTGCAATCAGATTTTTGCATTGCACTCTTTTATATCTTAGGATGTCATAAATAATAATTATCAAAACAATAACTGAAAATTACTTTGTTTCTAGAGTTTTACCCAGAGCCTGAAAAGGAGAATATCCTTGAAAAACATATTTTATGCCTGTGGAGTGACTTATGAAATAGTATCCAATATACCAAAGGTAAATTATACCATATTTTTCTGGCAGATTCACAGAAAGAAATAAGATTGACCTACTGCAGCGGGTGATACTGGTTAGGAAGCAAATGTTCTGCCTTGCTGCTCTGGGGCAGCTTGCCAAAGTGTATATACTGAAGTTCAGTGGTGAGATCATGTTTATCTTTAAACAGTTGAAAACTGTGGGGATTTTATTTTCTTTTCTACTGTGTTTAACTGAGTTTTTGTAGTAGAGTTATTTTTGAAATCCCATTAGTGTCTACAGGGAGAATATAGAGGGTACTGAGAGGAGGTTTCAGGTCAGTGAAAACAGAATGGCTGGGAAACAGAAAAAGCTCATGCAAATTGTAAAGGTGCTATAAGATTTATTTTAAAGGTAAACAAACTGGACAAATGAAAACATAAATAGTCCATCACCATGTAATTGTCACTCCTTTTTTTGTGATAGTACTTAAATTTTAAGCTCCAGGGAAATCACAGCGTATCTTAAAATTTGGGAAGGAAATTATACTTCCTTGCCTAGGGAGTTGTCATCCTTAACACAGTCATTTCAGGTTATATATGCATTATTTCTAGACGTGCATTTACTACAGCAAATGTACAAAACTTCTTCTAAGCATGATGTCTTCGGCATCATTTACATCTCTTCTGAAAAAGCCTTGGATTATTGATTGTAATTAGGTTTACTGATGAAGATTATCAATTCAAATTAATTTCTGGATTGAGATGATGTAAAGAAGTGAATCAGTACATAAAAAACAATGGGCTCTACTTTTGACAAACTTCAATAGTGTAACTTGTAATTTAGGCTACAGAAGAAATCGAGGATCGTGAGACCTTAGCACTGATGGCTGCAAGAAGTGAGAATGAGGGAACCTCCGATGGTGAAACGTACATTGAAAAATACACACGTGGTGTGCTGCAGGTGGAGAATATTTTGAGCCTTGAACGACTGAGACAGGTAAGGAACAGGCATTTCTTGCACCCTTTGCACTGGATTGGGAGAATTCAAGTAGAAATAATTGATCTTTTAAAATACCATGGGATTTTTTTTTTCAGTTGGTTTTTTTTAGAGCATGTTGGACAGATAAATGTAAGACTAAGTTACTTCTGTGAGATACAGATTTCCAGTAGTGGTGGGTCTAGTAACTATAGCTGGCAATGTTGTAGTACTCAGAACATCAACAGGCAAAGGCCAAACAATGAATTTCAGATTGAAACTTTGGGAGTTAAGATTTGTAAATGCAAGTTCTGATTGCTGCTGTTAGCCACACTGAAAATATCTATCCTGCTTGGTCATTTCTCATGAGGATACCATGGTATGGTTTTTAGTGTGTTGTTTTCTTTGCTCAGGCAGTCACAGTCAAAGAGGCTCTCTCCACCAAAGCGAGAAACATCCGCAGAAGCATCAGCACTCCAAATGTCCACAACGTAAGGACCCTTTATCCTTCAGAAAAGTAGCACTAATGGGGTTGGGAGATGCTGTTTGTATACTGATGTAATGCTTTCACAATGTAATATGGTAGTGATTATTCTGAGCTAGGACTAACTCACCTCTGGGAAAGTTGTCATGAATGAAAATAAGTCACTTGAAACCCCTCCCCGCAACAGTGCATCCTAGGAGATAATGAAGTTGACAGGGAAGTGGGAGGGTTGATTGAAGAGTTTTATAAGGAATCTTCCTTTTATAAGGATATTTGTTTTGAAAGTAGTTTAGGATGACAACTGTCCTGACTCAGATGACTTTTACCTGCAAGTCCCTTTAACGTTTTTCATAGTGTAAGGAGTAGTTTGCGTTTTGTGTGCATTTTTGTGTTCTTCTATCACCCAGCAGAAACACAGCTGTCTTCATACATAATCTTATCTGAAAAGAGACAGCAGAAAAGTTGTTCAGACTAAATGCTGACAGTGTTTCCTTGAGGCATTACATTTTATAGATAAAAGGTAGGCACTTTGTCATTGTGTCTGTTGGTGTTCTGTAGGTATCCTGTAGCCGACTGGATCTTTCTGCCTGCGATGAAGATGATAAGGTATGTAAATGCGACAACAAACAGTGCATGGCCTCAGATTTCCCACATCTCAAAGCAAGATGTATTTGAGAACTGAAAAGGATCAGAAAGCGGTATTTTTAAAGCAGTGTGTTTACATAATATATCTTCAAAATGCTGCACCAATTGCATATTATTTTGAATTAAACTTTCTTGCCCTTCTTTGCTTTTCATATTAGAATTGTGGAAACTAATACTTAAGAAAGGGGAAGTTAGGGCAAAACTTTATACACTTCACTGAAAAGCTAATTAGCTTTAAAACAATCCATTTGGAAGAGACAGGAAAATGGTCTGAAGTCAATAACTTAACATACCTTTGGTTTGTGGGTTTTGTTTGATTTTCCTTTAGAAAAAACAACAAAACAAACCAAACACCCCCCCCCGAGTTTACCTATTAATTTTTCCACATTTGCCTGTGTCAGCATATGGATTTATGTATTTTTGGTTTTTTAGGGTTGGTCTGAAAGTCACCTAGACATATCTGACTGTTGTTCCAGTTACCAAGATGTATCATGCTATGGTACTTTACCCAGGGAGTCACCTCGCAAGAGCAAAGATGGCACTGGTGAGACTTAATATATGTAATGACAGTGCTGGTGGAATTTTATTTACTGCATTAAACTGAAAACTAAATTCTCAGTGCTCTCTTCCTACTAAATGCATTATTCAGCTTCTTGTTTTCAAAGCTAAACATAATCAGTAAAAAAGGGAAAAATGCCTAAGACATCCAAGAAAGTGTGTAAATTTGGGGGTAGCCAAAAAACCAAGAGGGCAGAAGAAAAAGCTAAATATGAATCAAAACACTAGAAGGAAAAAAAAAAGAAAAAACACACTCAAACCAAAACAAAAACAGACAAAAGAACAGAAACCAGCTGCAGTTATTTTATGAATTTGAAAATGAAGATGATTTTGTTAAAGTGGGAAGTGTCCTTTTACAGGTTCTTTACATGATTTGGATATTTGCTGTGATGCCATGTTGGTGTGTAACAGGTACCTTGTTTTCTTTGGGTCACATTGGAACTTGCTCTTCTTGATAGGCAATGCAGGTAGAGATACTACTGCAGGAAAGTGGGACTGAGAGTTTTTTTCTTTGCTTCCTTGCTTATAATTTCCATTTTGTTCATAGAATCATCATAGAATCTTAGGGGTTGGAATGGACCTTACAGATCATCTAGTCACACCCCTCCCTGCCACTAGACCAGGTTGCTCAAGGCTTCATCCAATCTGGCCTTGAACACTGCCAGGATTGGGGTATCCACCTGCATCCACCCCGTCCCTGGGCAACCTGTGTCAGTGTCTCACCACCCTCACAGTAAAAAACATTTTTCTAATATCTAACCTAAACTTCTCCTCCTTCAGTTTGAACCCATTACCCCTTGTCCTACCACTGCAGTTCCTAACAAACAGTCCCTCTCCAGCTCCCCTGTAGGTTCCTTCAGATATTGAAAAGCTGCTCTGAGGTCTCCACGCAGTCTTCTCTTCTGCAGGCTGAACAGCCCCAACTTCTTCAGCCTGTCCTCATAGGGGAGATGCTCCAGTCCTCTTATCAGCTTTGTGGCCTGGCTGTGCAGGATGGCTGGCTTGGTTACAGGGCAGATTTGCAGTGTTGTGGACAGAGGTCAGGGGAGGCACAGGAAGCAAAGAGCTTGCTAGTTCCAGTTCCAAGGACTGAGATGAAAAGGAGAAATATTGGAGCTTCAGAATGTTAGTCTCTGTTTTCCTTTTGTTTCCAGACTTCTCAGAGGAGCTAGTGGAGCTCTGTGTTATTTCATGCTTAGGCCAGTGGTTGGATACTAAAATACTGACATTTTTGTATAGCCAGCAACTTGCCAAATGCATGGCTTAACCTTCAGCTATTTTGAATTATGCTCTTGCATTCAAGAACTGAAACATAATATGTTTGCTTTTTTACCTAGGTGTTGTAGCAGAGAATTCCCATGCTTTAATGACCAGCCCTTTTAAAGCATTTTCTCCTCAGCCACCAAAGTTTTTCAAGCCCTTAATGCCAGTGAAAGAGGAACATAAAAGGAAGACCCCGCTTGAAAGCCGACCTCTGCTCAGTCAAGAGGTAATCTTTGAAAACCACCTGCTTTATGAAAGGAGATCGAGTGATTTTGTGTACTTGGCAAATAGTTTGTATCTGTTGCAACAGAATTTTGTAGTCCTCTGGTAAAATTATTCAGGCCACTCTTTATATGTGATGGGGTTTTGCTGGGGTTTTTTAACCTGAAATATTGGGTTTGGTTTTGGGGTTGGTTGTTTTTTTGTTCTTTTTGGGTATTTTTACTTCTTGGTAAGTATTCTCCTTTACAGGCTACTTCTACTTTAAAGTACCAGTTACCTACTTTTTTTTATTTCTCTCCAGCAAGATGTTGGTGTGTCTTTTCATAGATAAAATGTAATTCTGTGAAACAGTATTCTAGGCTGGTTAAAATTCTGACCTTTATTCCTCAACCTAAAACTCATGGACGAGCACATGAGTTTCTCTAGAATTTTGATGTATATGTACGGCCAGCATGGGTGTTTCACTTTCATCACATCTTAATGCCTTTCTAGCCTGGCAAGCACTTGGCACTGTGGCCATAGTTGTGGTTTGTGTGATGTGTTGTGTGTCTTAACCTTTGCAGAGCATGCCTCCATCTCAGGTGCACTGTGCTGGCTGTGTTGTGCCTGCAGGAAGCAGTGCCAGCAGCATGTCTGTAGACAGCAATAGCGTACGGGAGGAAAAGATTGTAAGTTTTGTACCAGTTTCTCTTTCAAAGCCTGGTGGTGGGCTTAGGGCCATTTGGTGTTGGGCTTAAGGCACTTGCTGCAGCAGGAAAAAAAATGTTGTAATGTGGATATAGCCACTTGTGATTGATTGTAGGTAATGGTTATAACATTTGCTTGGCTGGCTTGCTCATGGAATCTGTCATTGGAACTAACTCGATTGGGTCCTGATGTTTTGGTTTTGTTTTGTTTTGTGTTTTTGTTTTTAATATTTGTACGTGGTTTGTCTTGGGGGGAGGGGGCTTTAGTTTTTACAGGGCACAAATGATAAAGATTGGTGTAGTGAACCATCCTGTTGTGACTCTAATATACCTTGTATATTGCCTAGATTTTGTGACTATACCCCAGAGTAAGTGGAATGATCCCATTTGGTGTAAGTAACCATGCATTTAGGTGTGGGTACACTATAAAAAGCTTATCATTGCCTGATGTGGAAGTAATATGACTAAAATAAGATTGCTGCTCTGAATTAACCTGCAGCCTGTCTTCATCATAATTCAGGCACTGAATTGAGGTGGAGGGCTTTTATTTAATCTTCACCTGCCAAATCCTCTTCTCACTGCTGCTTCAACAAAAGGTGTCTCATTGTTTCTGCTGTATGATGGTTTCGGTTTTGGGGCTGTGGAACATGGCTGCAAATACTTGCTTTAATCAGAGCTTTAGATTTAAAACTCAGAACCTTCAAGTTATTTCCTGTAAATGTTGTAGGCTTCTTTTCCACGAAATGCTAGTGCTGGATTCTTCCTATTCAACAGTTATTTTCATTCCTGCCGTATGGCCAAAGTATTATAAAACCTGTTCTAGATTTCTAATGCTCTTTTGTAGGTTGTTAGACCAAAGTACCCTGAGTGTTCTGGTGTATGTATTTGAAGCTTGGCTGCTGGTTTGGGGTGGCAGCTGTTTTATTCTTGATCATGTTAATTTTCCATAAGGCAGCTGACATGCTGACTCGCACTGAGTCACGGATACAAATAGTATGAGGGTATTTGGAAGACAGAATCTTCTAGTGGGTTGAAAAAAACATCCCTTGGAAACTAAAGTGTTACAAAATTTTCCATAGCAACTTGAGGGCAGTTTTAATCCCTCGAGTGAAAACAAAGTCACACACTGTGCATGCCCTGAATTAACCCAGGCATTTGCCTGTGCTGCTTTCCAAAGATATGCAGAAGCTTTCAGAGCTGGAAAAGGGCACCATCCTGCCACCAGGCTTTTCCAATTAGAATGGAAGTAATTCATTGAACACTGTTAACCCGCAGTAGCCAACAGGACCCTGGAAAGAGCTGTTCTTTGAGTTCCAGGTGCTTGCTTGCTACCTTTGCACTGACTTCTCCCTTGCATCAACATAGCTTTTTGTTTGCTTGCACAGGAAGTCAGACCCAGGGAAATGATCCATCCAGTTGATGGCTAGACTACTATGGATCATGTCTTCCATTTGGATCTTGTCCTCTGCCTAATCACCTTATAGACCCTTGAGTGGTACTGGGAAGACAGGCAAGAGCAGCCACTAGTGGGGAGGAGGTTGAGAAGGCTGCTCTGCATAGCCCTGCCAGCTTATGGCTTTGTGTTTACCAAACGATGGCTTCTGGGTTATTTTGATTGCTTTAGGAAAGAAGCCTTTGTAGAATGTAGGTTTCCCAGGCTGTTTTACAGAGCTGGAACAAGTCTTAAGTTTTAACTAGGCTGGAGTATATATGCCACACATTTGGATGAATAGTGCTCTTGGAATTAATTCAGAGATGACACTAGGGCAGCATCACAGCTCAGCATGAAACTTCAGCTGTGTGCTCCTCTCTGTCAGGTTTGAGCTGAAGTGTTCACATTATCAACCAATACTGTACATGATTGCTCCAAGGTTCAGAGCCTCATTCATACTCCTAATGGATCAGTGGATGATTGGTGTTGCTTCAGGTGTGATGCTCACTTGCATCTTACAGCATGTAAAAAACACCATAGAATTAAAGCAACTAAACATACAGGAAGCTAATGATATTAACTAGATTAATGTTCTGCATCTCAGTAGACATAAGAATGATGTTTGGCCTTTTTCTCATGTTTCTCTGAGACCTGTTCTTAACTCTTCTTAAATATTCAAAACACATCTGTCGAAGGGAGGTAAAAAAGGCAGTTCAAAATATTTTTATGCAGTTGGCCTGGAATAGAACATTTAGCCTGAAATTTCAGACACTACTTACACACGTGTTCATTATTGCAACTTCAAAACAGCATGATACAAGGGCATGTTTTATATAATATATGAATACAGTAGATTATGTTATGGTCAGATTAAATGTTTTCATATTAAGTGTATTTAAATACTGCTTGTAATCAGCATGTCCAAGGGGGATTTGGCTAAGAGGAAACCCTCTCAGCAGGCAATGAAAATTGAAGCACCAGTGGTGCAACTGCTGTTAAGTATTACTGATTTTTAAATTAGTAAAATGGGCACTAACATCTTGTGGGTACTTGAGAGGTATAATTTAGGGATTTGGAAACTCAGATGCTTAACTTTTAATGACACAGTATCTTTGTTGCAAAGCAGGTGTAAGGAAGCTGCTCTGTGTTCTTGCTTGTTTTGCTTCTGTTACTGCTAAAACTTGATGTATAGTCTTGTCTCCTTAGTTCTTGCTGTCACAATCTCACTGTTACCAGTTCTTAAATCTGTTTTTCATTCAGGGAAGTGGTTGAAGTTTCTTCATCGGTTTTTCAAGGATTTTTATCTTTGTTTCTACCAATAGCCTGAAAAGTACAAGGCATCTTCTTTTTTCCCCACATCTTACATCCACAGAAATTTGAAGAACTCTGAAATTTCTTTGTTTCTGGAATTTCCCAATTGGGAAGCTCAAGAGGAGCTCTGAAATGAAATATGTCTTGTCCCCACAAGGGGCATCTTTAGTCTGTCACACAGTGACACCTCATCACCTGTTCACAGCATTCTCCATAACACGTTCTAGTATGAGCCCATGTTCCCTGTGCCTTGGCTGTTGTATTTCCCATGACAGATAACCCTGAAATGACACATGATTGACAATGTGGTTACTTGTTTGATTTTTCCTCATCAAGTCAGCAATGTCTGTATGTTTGCAGAGCCATTTGTCAGTTACAGCCTCTCACCCAGTCTGATTCTGAACAGAGACTGTGTGTTAAGGTTTTGGTTTTTCTTACAGTCAAATGTAAAAAATGAGGAATCTCCTAAATTTCAAAGGAGACCCAAAGAACTCTGTTATAAAAATGCCATTTGCTTTCATGTGAATATTTATCTAGCATTGACTAGAAATACTTCCTCTGTGAAATGCTTATTGGTTTGGAGTTCGTATATTATCTTCAACTTTAAAAAGCGTATTTGATAAAGTCTTAGTTTGTAGTGTTTTGCAAGAAACAAACTACAAGGTTCTGCACAGAGCAAAACTTACAATTGCACAAGTAAAAAGGGGGAAATGGGAGGAGTCTGCAGAATAATTGAGAAAAAGTCCCTCAGATGAGCAACAGGTATATTGCAATACGCAAAAGAAATGCCTTGCATAATGCTGTAGTGCTTGGAAGAGTATTCTTAGTCTCAGTAAAGTGGATGTTAATTTTTCCTTTACTTCTAAAGGGACTATCTGTAGATTTCAGATATAAATAACAAGATTTTTGGTAGTATAAATAGCTCAATAGTCTTACGTGCTGTTTCATAACTCTGTAATTCCTCTTCAGAGAAATAAATAATTGCAAAATAAAGCCTCCATCCAAATTCTGTATGAGAAATAGCTCTGAAGCAGAGCTGTAAAAATTAGTAAGCAAAGGATGCCAAGCCTTATTTGAAAAAGTATTAATAATCTCAAATGTGACTGGATTTGTCAGATATATTTAGACAAGCAGAGATACTACTTCAGATATTGATTGCTGTGCCAACAGAAATTTAATATTATTGAAAATCTTGAGTCAGCTTAAGAGGCTGTTCTTCATAGGTGATATCACTGAATTATATCTACTATGAGCTTGAAAATGGTAGGAATGAAAATGAGACCTTGTTATAGATAAGGGCCATCTGACATAATATGGGGAGAGGCTGGAAGATCTGGAGTTCTTCAGCCTGAAGGAGACCAGGTTCAGGGGCATCTTATCAATACATAAAAACACCTGGTGGGAGAGGGTGAAGACAAGGCAGACTCTTCTCAGCAGGGCCCAGTGACAGGACATGAGGCAATGGACACAAATCAAAACACATAAGATTCCATCTGTGCCCAAGAAAACATTCTGTTTACTGTGAGGGTGGTCAAACACTGGAGTGAGTTGTGCAGAAGTTACAGTCTCCATCCTTGGAGATCACAAAACCCACCCAGCTGGACAGTGCTCTCTGGACACGTGCAGAAGTTGCAGTCTCCATCCTTGGAGATCTCAAAACTCACCCAGCTGGACAGTGCTCTCTGGACAGTCTGCTCTGGCTGACCCTGCTTGAGCAGGGGGAGATTGGACTAACTGAGCTCAAGAAGTGCTTCCAGCCTAAACAATTCTGAGATTTACTCTGACATGAGCAAAGTGAACAAACCTATTTTGAAGCTTTGTTGTACAAAGTTATTTGAGCAGTCTTGGCTACTATGAAGTATAGGAAACATTTTCAAGAAGGTGTCTGTCCTGATGTGTTGGTTCTCAGTAATCATCTGGTTGACTATTATGCTTTTCTTTTTACTTTGGTGATTCATAGCAGGTTTCTGAAGGCATCAAACTGCTTTAGATATCACACTGGATCTGCCTTGATCAGTATTTAAAATCTATGATGCAGATAAAATTGAGAAATAATAGGTGTTTGAGTTTCTCTAAAGTACTTCAGCAGTTTTCATTTTTCTGAAAATACTATTCTTTCTAGTAGGAATTTGCTGTAAACTAATGATTTTTAATATATGTGTGTGTGTACACACACATATGTTTATACTTGCATATATATGTATAAATAAACACACATATGTATATAAAAAAGGAAGTACTTACAAAAGCATCCATTTGGAGTCCTGCCTGCAGTATTTTATCTTGGGGGAGCAGCCCCATCATGTTGCTGGGGTCTTTCTCACATGCATCTTTACAGACTGAAGTCCTCAGCTTCAGATGGACTCTGTGAGAGCCACATTTGTGACCTGGGCATAATGCATCCCCACTCATTATCAAAGGGAAATTTTGGGGATGTACCTCCCAATTCTGCCAGGTTGATCAGTGTCACTTGTTCATGTATGCATACAAATGCTTCCTGAAGATTTCCTGTAACATTTGATCCTTTTGCCTTTATTTTCAAATATTGTGAACATATTCAGGTGTGATAGCCGTGGGTGAGGAAAGTTATTTAGCCTTGCTGAGATCAGGTTAATAGAAAATCCCAGTGTGCAAGAAAGTTTTTAAGAATTGGTATTGCAGCAGAGACCCTGTAAGGCCTCTTCCATTCATATGTGTGTTTATCTGGTTAGGTGGTGGATTAGCTCTGTTGAATACCTTCAGTAGGTTTAATTAGTCTAAATCATGGGAGAAAGATGTTTACCATACGTGGATGAAAACATGTAAATATAACTTTTCTCTTATTGCTTTCTGTTTTCTGAAGATTGACTAGCTCAGTGTAGACAGGGTATGTTCCCAGCAGCTCTTTTCAATGGTGCCTTCCATTCTTCAGGTAAAGAATATTAAAGGTATATATTCCACAAAGGAAAAAGTCAGGGAAGCTTAGTTTATTTTGAAAACCTCACTGTTGCAGGTTCCTAATCCCACACAACTCTCTCTTCTTTTGCAGGACTCTGAGGAGGAAGACAGTGAGTTGGAGGCAATTAATAAGAAACTGATAAGTCCACAAAGTTTTCAAAATTTCCGGCCTTACGTACCGGAGGAGTTTGCTGACTTCAGTATTTACAATGCTAGCCTGGAGAACAGGGAATGGTTTTCTTCTAAATCAGACTTCATGAGTTCACGTGTTCTTGAGAAAGAGGTATCCCGCAGCCCCACCACTAGCAGTATTACTAGTGGCTACTTTTCCCACAGTGCCTCTAACGCTACCCTGTCTGACATGCTTGTTCCCTGTAGTGATAGCACAGACCAGCTAGCCAATCATACGAAGGAGCTGGACTCTAATGATCCCTCAGGATCATCCCTTGCACATGATTTAAGATCTTCTTTGAACAAAGAATGTCGAGAGTCAGAAAAGGAGTTAGCGAGAGAAAAGTTACCTGTGTTATCACTGAAAGAAAGCAGTGCCTTAACAGAGCAAGTACCACTGTCCCTCAGTGCCACTGAGAGAGACTCTCAGCAGTTACCCAGAGCTGTATCACTTTCAGCTCTGAGTTCCTTGGATGGCAAAAACACCTGTAGTACAATTGAATTTTCAGCACACGAAGTAACAGTTGAGCACACGACAGACATTCTGGAAGATCACTCCTTTACAGAGTTCATGGGCGTCGAAGATGGGAAGGACTTTGACCATTCAGCAGCTCCTCAGTCCTGTTCCCTTCTGTCCTCTGATGGAGTGAGCACCCTGGAGGCACCCCGAGGCCCTGACAAGCAGCAGAGCACGTGCGTGGGCCAGCCAAGCCCAGCAGCAGCAGCAGCTGGCGACCGACACGCAGACACTGTGGAAAGCCCTTTTTGTTCTGTACTGGTAAAAGAGACTTCAGACCGTGAGACTTATCCTGATGCTTCCGTAGACGATTTTATTACGAAGGACCACTTGGATGGTTCTGATTGTGAAGAAGGTGCTTCTGCAGATCAAGCCCACATCTTACCTAGCTGGGTGGCCCTGGGTGAACAAGTCTGTGTTGGAAGTAATAAGATGGGCACAGTGAGATACATTGGAACGGTGGATTTTTCAGCTGGAATCTGGGTTGGAGTTGAACTCAACTTTCAGCTGGGTAAGACTAGATTTGCTCTAAGTTGCAGTACAATCATGTACCATTCTGTCCTGGGAAGTATCTCCAATTTCATGAAGCTTGATATCCAATACACCCAGTTCTCAGCTTTCTGTTTATAGGAATGCTCTGATCAATTTTTAACTGTCTTAAAGCCCTGCTCTTCTTGCTTTTTTGCAGGATAAAGCTCTTGCATGTCGTGGTAGTTTCTGTTGGTACCCATCTATTTATGCAGAGCAGAGAAACAAGCAAAGCCTAAAACTGGCAGGGTGTTTTTAAATCAACATGCACATGTTCATGGACAGTGCTAACAGTGTCTGTCACTTGTCAGACAGATTTGCTGTCAGTGGATTTCAGAGATTTGTTTTCATTTTCCATTGGGGAAAGCTGAATTCTGAAGCACAGGGGGTTTTTTAACTTCATTTCACAGGGGTCAGAAAAAGTCAATGCTCTGCAAGTGTTAAGAGACTCCTACAGAAATGCTTCAGATCCTTCAATAAGATGATGTTTTTAGTAGTTTGGTGGATATTATCGCTGATGCTAGAAGCTTGTCTGGCAGATAAGTTTTAAGCTTTACAAGCAATTGGTTTTGAGGACAGTTTATTTTGTAAAATGAACAAATGACCTCTTAAACTGCGAGTTAACAAAGTAATCTTTTAGAAAATAATCTTTTTGCTCACAATTCAAGCCCTCTTTTCCAAATTTTGTTCTCCCTAATGCATGGTGAGCATCTGGCTTCATCCCTCAGCATGAACAATCCTGACTATTTGACAGATAACCAAAGCTATTCCCACTTCTGCGCCTCGATTGTATGTGCTAATGAAAGTACGGACATTTAACTCTGTGCGTTTGTTTCTGTTGAAGGGAAGCACGATGGGATTGTAAAGGGCAGAGAGTACTTCCACTGCAAACCACGACACGGTGTGTTTGTTCGTCCTGGGCGCCTCAGCAAAGCACCAGCGTCCACGAGGAAATGGAGCAGCACTTCACGGCCTCAGGCATCTTCCGCTTCAGAGAAACGGAAAAGTTCTGTGCTTCAAGGCTCATCATCCACTTCTAAAACTGGAGGAGACGTCCTCTGCCACTCGGGAGATGCAGCAGCTTCTGCTTTTTCTAGGAAACAGGAAAACAGGAAATCTTGGATTAACTAAACTGCAGTATTTTTGCACTTACTACACGAATCACTGTGTAGAAAACTTTATGGATTTTTTTGAAGCTATTGTACATTTTAATCTGTCCATACGGAATGTGTATTCTCTAGAGTCCTTGACTTAATTCTCTAATTTTTTATAA